>NC_140277.1:7926941-7930110 GCF_964030765.1 Micromesistius poutassou
AAAGTGAGCATCTGAATTAATTTAAGTTCAAGTACATATCGAACTAAAACTTATGTAACTTATGTAAAATATTATTTCCGGCCTTGCCATTTGGTCTGGTAAAGAGATGAATTGTTAGGGTGTTTTATCACCCGAACAATTCATTTATATTCAAAGGGCCTTACAGGCATAGAAAACATACATTCGCCGTCACCAAGATGTTAAAAGTCCAATAGAAAAATACAAAGTTTTTAAAGTGTAAATAACCCCAAATTCGCCTACGAGTTTAGAAAATGCTTTCAGTATTCGGAAGTAGAAGACTTCTTGTATTTTCGAGACTCCTCCACGTTTAACAACTTTATACATTTTAATCCAAAATACAATGAGGCTCCAGGGCACTTTCAACAAAAAAATGAATTTTTGGCTTGTATGATTTTGTAAAAAGAACTCTACAGTCTAAGATGAGGCTAACCTTCTCCCCGGTCTCCCCCCCCCCCCCCCCCCCCTGGTCTCCCCCTGGTCTCCCCAGCCCCCAGCACCAGGGCCGGCTCAGCCTGGACCTGAGCCAGCAGAAGCGGGGAGGGGACTATGTGGAGGCGTCCTCCGCCACGCGCACCGGCCGGGCCTCTCACGGTACAAACTCACTGCCATCCAGCGCACGCCTCGGTCAGTCCCACGCACTCACGTGCCCCCGCCGCACGCGTGAGCACATTCTGCCATTCATTCTGTCACTCATTCATTCATTTGTGCTCGTGAGCACACACACACGCTCGTTGCGTGCGTGCACATTCCCACACGCTGCGGGATGGATTGTTGACGTGGCTTTTGTTGCACTTTTTCCTTCTCTTTCTCTCTCTTTCTGTGTCTCTCAACCCCATATTCTCTCTGTATCTTCCTTCCGCCCACCAGGCTCCTCCAACAACGTGGGGTACCGTACAGAGAGGATCAAGATCCCCTCCACCCCCCGCTACCCTCGCTCTATGCTGGGCTCAGACAGAGGTACAGTACCCTGCTGTGCTACAATACCATGCTACTGCGGTTTTAAAAGCACAGATTTAAAGCACTTATTACATTGATCCCAGAGGAGATGGCTCTGCTCAACACGTTCAAGTATATGTGTAATATATTTGTATATAGTTGAATGAAATGCACTATGGGTAGGTGTTCGAAGTACTTGAGATGACTCCACTACTATGGTACTACTACTGTTCTTGCTTTCGCATAGTATGTCGTTTGGAGTAGCTTGAGATGCCACTACTGGACGACACGTCCTCAACAGGCTATTAATTTATGTTCATTTCGTTCTATTTTGTTTGTATTGCCTCCGACATGGAGCAGGATACTGATTGGAGGGACACAAACCGTAGCCTTAAAAGCCCACACAGAGCAGTAGAGGCGGTAGCATGGTGGATACACCCTGCCTATGTGTGACTGTTTCCATGTTCCGGGCCTTGTGTCACTCTCAGCAGACCCTGTGTACCCCTTAACTTTATTCTCTCACTTGCTCCCCCTTTCGCTCTTTCTTTCTCTCCTATTCTCTTGCTCTCATTCTCGCTTTCTCTCTCTTTTGCTCGCTCTCTCTCTCTCTCTCTCTCTCTCTCTCTCTCTCTCTCTCTCTCTCTCTCTCTCTCTCTCTCTCTCTCTCTCTCTCTCTCTCTCTCTCTCTCTCTCTCTCTCTCTCTCCATTTCTTATTCATCCCAGGCTCTCTCTCCCACTCGGAGTGCAGCAGCCCCAGTCTCATCACACCCCCCCAGTCGCCTCTCAACCTCGAGACCTCCTCCTTTGCCAGCAGCCAATCGCAGGGCTCCATTTCCACCTTGCCCCGGATCTCCGTCAGCCCCCTGCCAATGGGAGAGCGCCGTAAAGACAGGTACGGCAGGTAACTTGCAGAGCTTAAAAACAGAGTTTTCAGGCAGGCTATAGGGTACAGTTAATATATAGTTATATGTACTGTACATTGGGATGGAGTGACTTCAGTCAAATCAGGACGGAACAGCTCACAGTTGTTTTGCAGCCGTGTGATCCTGTACGGTTCTTTATCACACGGGGTGGGATGGTTGCTTGGTTGCTAGGCAACTGGTTTTCTGTGGTGGTCAGAGATATCTCTGTTCCTCCTCTCATCAAGAGTCCATTTGAAATGCAGGGCTCTGGGGAAAAT
Source organism: Micromesistius poutassou (assembly GCF_964030765.1). NCBI lineage: Eukaryota > Metazoa > Chordata > Actinopteri > Gadiformes > Gadidae > Micromesistius > Micromesistius poutassou. The sequence goes on from NC_140277.1 coordinate 7,929,080, forward strand.
TCCCTCACACTTTAAGAGACCTGCTCGCGGGAGGGATTGGGATCTGCCAAATGTGTGGCTGTCCCATCCTCCCTCTCCCTTTCTTCTCTTTTTTCTATGTCCTGCAGTCTGCCGTGTTAGATCTCTCTTCTGTGTTCCTGTGTGCGCGCTTGTGTGTTTGTGTGTGATATATCGATGTCCACTCGTTCACGTCTTCTCTGCTGCTTCCTTCACCGTTTTTGTGTCCTCTTCCTTTCCTTCCTTTCCTTTCCTCTTTCTGCGTCTTCTTTTGCTCCGCCAACCTCTCTGTCTCCCACCTGTATACTCCTCCTCCTCCTCCTCCTCCTCCTCGGCCAGACCACTGTATCGTAACCGATCTTTCCTCAGGCTCCCTCTGGCTGCTAGGCCACGGTTCTCCTCTCTCAGGAGCCTCAGGTTCGTTGTTGCCCTAGCAATAAAAGGAATATCCTCAATCATCTCCCCCCCCCCCCCCCCCACACACACACAGACACAGACACACATCCCTACTCCAATCCAATATCAATGGTGCACCAGTGATATTGTGGTGGAAGCTTCAAGGCACTATGTGGCAATCCTTCCCACCCTCCCTCCTTCTCCACCGGCCCCAAACCAATGATGCGTGGTCCGGTCACCCGATTGCTAATTCACGTGATGCTGTGTAATTACACTTACATAGCATGCTGTTGCTAGCATGCTAACTGGCGCTGCACAGATGCCCTCCCTTTATCCCTTTATAGCTCTCATTCTATATGGTATCTGAATGTTTAATGGTAATAGGCTGTCCTTTATGCTGCTTTAGGGCCAACTCCATCCCAGAAAGCCTCACGAGAATCCCAATGTTGCATGCTCAACCAATACATATATAAACGTGTATATATATGGGTGTATATTTATGTTACAAGCCAAGCTAAATCATTGAGTCTGCCTTTATATACAGTATTCATGTCATGCATTACAATTCAGTCCTCTGCTTCCTTGGTTGCTGAACACAGTTTCACTTTGGCTGCTAATCCCCTCCTCTGTCCCTTCTT
>NC_140277.1:7930310-7972810 GCF_964030765.1 Micromesistius poutassou
GGCTGCTAATCCCCTCCTCTGTCCCTTCTTCTTCCTGAAGCCATGTAGTGTGTCAAAAGCCAATTCTGGATGACGTTGCACATGCAGGTTTAATCTGCTACAAGGAAACGTCCTGCATGCGTTTCCTTTGATGCTTTGTGTCGTCTTTGTGGTGGAAAGCTGCGTGTTGACCAGTGTGCTGGTGAACATGTTTGTGTGCAGGACTTGGGGATAGTTACAAGCTCACTCTTACACGCTCACTCTTACAACTTCACTCTTACACGCTCACACTTACATGCACAATGTTATAAGCTGACACACACTCTTGGACGCTAACTGTTCGACACTCACAAGCACTCTTACACACACACACACACACACACACACACACACACACACACACACACACACACACACACACACACACACACACACACACACACACACACACACACACACTGTGTCAAATTTAACAAACTTAATCTCTCACACACAACCCAACTCGCTCAAATACTCACTCCACACATACATTCTCTCATTCACAAACTCTTCACATACTCTCACACACACACTTGCACACAAACAGACTTGAGCACTCTGCACTCGCTTGCACTAACACAACCCATATGCTCTCACACCCTCACAAAGTCACTCCCTTACTGCTCCCCTTGAAACCCTGTTGTTTCCTCCATCAGTCACCCTCTCCTCCCATCCCCCCCCGTTAGGCCCTACCTGGAGGAGCCGCGCAACGTGGTGGTGCACAAGGGGGCGGAGCCTCTGGGCATCTCCATCGTCAGCGGGGAGAACGGTGGCATCTTTGTCTCCAAGGTCACGGGGGGCAGCATAGCGCACCAGGCGGGGCTGGAGTACGGAGACCAGCTGCTGGAGGTACGTGAGGGCAAAGGTTCTGGTGGTACGAGAGAGGGGAGAAGGCTCTAGTGCTACGAGGGGGAGAGAGAGAGGGGTTTAAAAACTGTGGGTCAGGATGGGGACAAAAGTTTTCTATCCCAATACTATTGAAAGTAAAGTTGTATTAATTGTAAATGTATTGATGAATAATATGCGTAAAATGTATGGAAATGTATTTCTTTTCAAATGGTACCGGTGCCGCAATAGACGGGGTCACGAATCATGAAATGAGGAAGTTCGGGTTCCCCTGCTATGGGGGCTTCCAGCAGGCTGGGAGGTTAATTCTGATGACGGCGTATTTAATACCGTTCTCCTACTGGCGTTTTGAATCAGGAGAGGTACAGGCACTGCCAGCTGGTCCTACCCACAATGCCATTGGCTTAGTTATCCCCGCATGCTCTTTGATCCGCGGTGTTCTGGATGGCGATGGCGACGTGGGCGGACCCCCATCCGCTGGCAGCCTAGCCAGCCTTGTGATGAATATCACAGAGGATGGGGGCTGGCAGTTTATAAATATGCATTAGTGACTTTCTATACGTACCGCCAGCCAGGCTTGAGCACTTCAGAATCGAGGCTGTAATACTTGGCTTACGAAACAATAAAAATCGCTGCATCTGTTTTTTGTGTTTGTGTGCTTGAGAGCAAACAAACTCAGCCCTCAACCCTCCAACCCTGCACGGATTAGGGAAAGACTCAAGTTTATTGTCAAGTGCACAGTATTTGAACAACAAGCACTAAGTTATTCATTCATAGCAGACGTTTAAATGTTATTCCTCCTGTCTCGCTCGCTCGCCCCCTCTCTCTCTTTTGCCCCCTCTCTCTCTTTCGCCCCTCTCTCTCTTTCGCCCCCTCTCTCTCTTTCGCCCTCTCGCTCTCTTTCGCCCCCTCTCTCTCTTTCGCCCTCTCGCTCTCTTTCGCCCTCTCGCTCTCTTTCGCCCCCTCTCTCTCTTTCGCCCTCTCGTTCTCTTTCGCGCTCTTGCTCTCTTGCCCTCTCTTGCCCTCTCTCGCTCTCTCGCTTGCGCTCTCTCGCTCTCTCTCGCCCTCCCTCTCGCCCTCCCTTTCTCCCTCCCCCCCCCCCCCCCCCTCAACAGTTCAATGGCATCAACCTGCGGATCGCCACGGAGCAGCAGGCGCGGCTGATCATTGGCCAGCAGTGTGATACCGTCACCATCATGGCCCAGTACAACCCCCACATGTACCAGCTGGGCATCCACTCCCGCTCCAGGTGCTGCTTCCTACTTACTCGTGTTCAAGAAGCGCACACACACACACACACATATCTCCAGTGTGTCTCCCACTGGTGCTCTTACAGTTGCAGCATATAAATCATTACTGCTCTCTGGGAGCTACTAGTCAATGTAGCTGGCTGCTAATGCCGTACTACGTTCATTAGCAGGTTGTCTCCTAATCACATTCACATACATACACTAGGTGGTTCCCTAGTGTATGTAAGGTGGTTCCCAACCTTGGGGTCGGGACACGATTTGGGTCGCCTAAAATGCATAATGGGGTCGCGGGAGACATGTTTCAGATATTTATAATATATGATTGATTGACAGGTCTCCTAAAGATCCTTTTGTCTACAGACCCATGACTCGAAATTCATCAGTAGGTAATCTATAGAGAGTCGGTGAAAAGAAAGCTTGGCCATAATAATTAGACTACATTTGAAAATGTATATACATTTTCTTAGTTTCTTCATTAATAATATTGATTTCAATGATTGATTGAATTTGTGTGTTCACCACAGCTCCAGGCTGGAGCCAGTCAGCTCCACCCCGACCACGCCCCTTCCCAGCGGGACCCCCATCCCGGACAATCACCCCGCGGTGGACACCCTCAGTGAGCAGGACGAGGGCACGCTCACCCCCTCCTCCAAGCAGACCTCCCCCACCACCAGCCCCAGCAGCTGCATCAGGTCAGCCAGCCACCGGTTTATTCATGCGGCGCACGTCGTGTTCCGAGGCGCAGGTGGTGAAGTGTGGGTTTAATGATAAGCTCATGTTTTGTGGACTTTGTTGTTGTTGCACTTGTGTGGAATATTACTGTGTTGCTATGCACTTATGCCTCCTCCAGCACTCAGCATCCACTTCAACATATGATTATACTGACCAAAAGTGGAAACACCAATAACTCTCGATGTGTCCACTTTATTTAAATGTTTTTTTTTTTAGAAACTTGCTTGTGTAGCCAGTTTTTTTTTTTGCCTTTACCACACGATTTAATTATCCTCTGCCTCACCTGTAAGTCGCTGTGGATCAAAACATCACGAGCTGAAATGTCCCCTATTGCGCCCCACCCCTCCCTCTGTGTTACCCAGAAGGCCCTGTGACGGCGGCCGGGAGGGGGCGGGGGAGCCCCGGCTGGTGACGGTGCGGCGGCCCGGGGTGGAGGTGGGGGTGACGCTGTGTGGGGGGAACCTCCGGGGGGTCTACGTGGAGAGCCTGGAGGAGGACAGCCCAGCCAGAGGGCCCGACGGCCTGCTGCCAGGGGACCTCATCCTGGAGGTAAAGTGTGTGTGTGTGTGTGTGTGTGTGTGTGTGTGTGTGTGTGTGTGTGTGTGTGTGTGTGTGTGTGTGTGTGTGTGTGTGTGTGTGTGTGTGTGTGTGTGTGTGTGTGTGTGTGTGTGTGTGTGTGTGTGTGTGTGTTTCTAGATTTACTCCAGGTGTAGCTTAAATATCTAGTAGCCTAGTAGCTTAGATATCTAGTAGCTTAAATATCACGTTGGTGCTGTGTTGGATGATGACGGTAGGTTTCAGATCCGCTCTTTGTCTGAATACGACTCGGTTACGGCAGAGTTTCAAGGAACTCCATTAAGGGTTAACCAAGGAGTGTCTGGCAGCATGGCGATGTAGAACGGACAACACACGTCAGAAAAAAAGATCTGAGTTACCGTATGTTCTGTTTTAATAATGGATGGGTCCCAATGGAGGGTGCTGCAATGAGTGCCAAGGTGCCAATTCTGATCTATCACATTCCAAGCCTTTCAAGCGTTAAATGAAGGGTGACACAGCATCCTTAAGCAGACAAACTGAAAAAAACGTTTTTGGATGATATGCAGACATACAGTTTTGTCGTCCTTTTTAACAAAACGTTGCCAAACCGACAAATTCTTAAACATGGTGTCAATTAGTTAGAAAACGTTGTAGAACTATCAATCAAGTCATATCAAATCAGAAGACTAAATAGGAATGACATTTTCAAGATGATTCAGTCCCACATACTATATATATCTCTGGAATGGGGGCAGGATATTGTGAGAACTAGAATGTCTCGACTCCCAGCTGAAAGGTACTGGGTTCGATCCCCGTTGTCAACAGCCTGTAGGCATATCTTTGGGCCCCGAGATGCCTAAACCCACCTGCTCAGTCACAATGTTTCAGAGTTCAGATCGCTTTCATTTCGCTGTGTTTTTTTTAGTCTTTCGTTTGCTAAAAAAAAGAATGAGATTGCTAAACAACTTATAAATAATTCATTTATTAATTGAACCCAACCCCAGGGGATGCTTTGTAGATTCCAGAAGATGGAATCAAAGCACTAAGGAGTAGACAAAAGGGCTCTTTTGTTGTTCTTTGTATATTTTTTGTTGACGTTTTGGTTCCAATATATCTCCACTGAAGTAGGCTGCTTCGAAATCGGCGATTCCGTTGTCCAACTGCCCCAAAACTTTTTTCGTACGATCGATCGCTTGGGCAGCCACTGAGTCCGCGGCGGCTGCTGCCAAAAGCAATCGCCATTCCTCTCTGCCAATCACCGATCTGTATTGATCGCCTGTTGTCTCTTCCCCCGCCCTCCCTCTCCCCCCAGCCCGCTCTCTGGCTGTGAGTGATGGGCCTAGCAGCCAGTAAAATCACGGCCAGGGCCAATCCTGGCTTCTCACATCACGCACACGCCACAATACGCACGCACGCACGCACACACGTCTTCAAGCGTAACAACGCCGTTTGTCATCAAACCCCATTTCCCATCCCCATTAAGTTCCTACTCATTCGGTTCCCCCCAGCCCGCCCCCCCTCCCCCCAGCCCAGCCCACCATCGCCTGCCTGATGAAAATCAATACAGGGAAAACAACTTTTAATAGGACCCGAAGCTCGGAAGGAGCCGTTCTCCGCGCTCTTCTGTCCCGTCGCGTCGAGGGCCGTTTGTAGATAATAATTCCCCCCCCCCCCCCCCAGACTCAGAGAGCGAGGAGAGCGCGCCGTGTTGGTGTAGGGAGCGCGTCTGTGACGGTGTCTCCCGTTGACTTTGGTGGTCGGTGTTAATCTCGCCGTTTGTTTTGCAGTACAACTCGGTGAGCATGAGGAGCAAGACGGCGGAGGAGGTGTACGTGGAGATGCTGAAGCCCGCCGACACGGTCACGCTCCGGGTCCAGCACCGGCCCGCAGACTTCAGCACCCTGAAGGACACGCCGGGGGACGGCTTCTATATCAGGTGTGGGGAGACGAGAGAGTGCACACACACACACACACACACACACACACACACACACACACACACACACACACACACACACACACACACACACACACACACACACACACACACACACACACACACACACACACCATTGTAAGGGGCTATTTGTGGCCGCACCCTAAAGAGCTCATAGCAATTTTCCAAAGTACCCCCCCCTCTCCGTCCCCGCACCCATGGCCCTATATATAGAGGCACCGCTGAGCACGGCCCACGGTGGCAACGCCCCAATCTCCCTGATCGAACCTGTGAGCCTCCCGGGCACCTCACCGTGAAGATTACAAACACAACCTCCCGCCCCTTTTCATGATGTTCCCTCGCTGTCACGACGCGACATCCAAGTCACGCCGCCGCCGCCCACTTTGTGACTGGGGAAAAGTTTGCCGTGCACCAGACGAGCGGAAGGCAGGAAGGGGGCTCTGAAGCCGCTTTCTTCTGTAAAGGCAGACACGTCGCCGCAGACCCCACTCAACCTGTTCCCCTGCGTCTCCGCCAGCTGCCTCCCTCGCTTGCACGTCGCACGGGGACGAGCGGGGCCCGGGATGTCATGTGCAGTAAATAGGGGAAGGGATTGGGCAGGCTGTCACCCATAGGCCTCCTCGGGGGGGGGGGGGGGGGGGGGGGCCTGAGAGAGGGAATGAGGGGTGGAGGGGAGGGAGGCTGACTTACGAGGGGAAATGCAGCACTGTGCATTAAGCTGATGGATTAAGTAACTCTCTCCTTCCTCCTCCCCCCCCCCCCCCCCCACTCTCTCTTTCTCCTTCTCTCCCTCTCTCTCTCACCACCTCCTTGTCTTTCTCCTTCCTCCTCCCCCCCCCCCTCCCTCCCTCACTCTCTCTTTCTCCTTCTCCCACTCTCTCTCTCTCACCACCCCCTCCTTGTCCTTCCCCCTTCTCCATTCATCTTGGCCGCACGCACTACCCCTTCACCCCAACTCACCCCGCAATCAAATCCTCGGTCGGTCCTCCCGTGCACGTCTCCATGACACCCCACCCTCAACTGCACCCCCTTCCACCACCACCCTCAATCCACATACCATCCCAACCACCCAAACCTGTCATCACCACCACCCCCCACCCCCACCCCCACCCACATTACCACCTCGTCCATCACTCACATCACCACCCCACCCACCTCCGAAACCTAACCCCCCCCCCCCCCCCCCCCCCACATTTTCCCATTGGCCGCCACCACCTCACTCACCACCACCACCACCTCCTCCTTCTCTTCCCAGAGCACTTTATGAGCGTGTCGGGGAGGCGGCGGGGGACTTGAGCTTTAAGAAGGACGACATCCTCCACGTGGACGAGTCCCTACCAAAGGGCAGCTTCGGCACGTGGATGGCCTGGCAGCTGGACGAGAACGCACAGCAGATCCAGCGAGGGCAGATCCCCAGCAAGTACATGTGAGCGCTGCTGGGACTCGGCACACATGCGCATAAATGTTGCATACAGACAGACGGACATGCATGTGTGAATAATGAAAACTAGCTTCAGTGATATATTTCATGTATGTATTTGATATTTTTTCTCTTGCTGGTTACTGAAATATTAACATTGACCTGACCCATAATCTCATTCGTACCAGTATAAAAAGGACTCTCCCCCTCACAAACACACCAAGCACCCTCTCTTGCTCTGTGTGTGTGTGTGTGTGTGTGTGTGTGTGTGTGTGTGTGTGTGTGTGTGTGTGTGTGTGTGTGTGTGTGTGTGTGTGTGTGTGTGTGTGTGTGTGTGTGTGTGTGTGTGTGTGTGTGTGTGTGTCAGGATGGACCAGGAGTTCCACCGGCGCCACAGCATGACGGAGCTGAAGGAGGACGGCGGGAAGACGCTGTCGGCGGCCGCCCGCCGCTCCTTCTTCCGGCGGAAGCAGAAACACAAGCGCAGCAGCTCCAAGGACAGCAAGGAGACGGTGGCCCTGGACGCCGTCAGCACCGACTCCATTCCTCTCCTCGACGGTGGGAAGACCGAACGGCACACACACACACCAACTGCCAACTGTTTGAGCCAAATGGGTGCCAAGGAAGGATTTAAGCTAATAAAAGTCTAAGGGCTAAAGTATGATTAACAGTCATGATTAAATTTAGGAATAAACAAAAAAATAAATCAACCACTTTTCAAAAATAGCCACCATTGCCAACAAAGGATTTAAGCTAAATCTCCAAAGTATTAGTTCCTAAATTATTATGGGCAAAACTGTCAACCTATTTGACACAATGGCCGCTGATGACAAAGCAAGATTTTAGATAACAGGCAAGTATTATTTGTGTTAATCGTTAGTGCAGTAGTGTAGTAATATAGGTAACAACCATTGTCTGTAATGGGTAAGGACCATTGTGACCGTGTCCTAGTGTCTCTCCGTGTCTCGTCCTCATGTGTGTTGGGTCTCTCTGTCTCTCTCTCTCCGTGTCTCGTCCTCATGTGTGTTGGGTCTCTCTGTCTCTCTCTCTCCGTGTCTCGTCCTCATGTGTGTTGGGTCTCTCTGTCTCTCTCTCTCCGTGTCTCGTCCTCATGTGTGTTGGGTCTCTCTGTCTCTCTCTCTCTGTGTCTCGTCCTCATGTGTGTTGGGTCTCTCTGTCTCTCTCTCTCCGTGTCTCGTCCTCATGTGTGTTGGGTCTCTCTGTCTCTCTCTCTCCGTGTCTCGTCCTCATGTGTGCTGGGTCTCTCTGTCTCTCTCTCTCCGTGTCTCGTCCTCATGTGTGTTGGGTCTCTCTGTCTCTCTCTCTCCGTGTCTCGTCCTCATGTGTGTTGGGTCTCTCTGTCTCTCTCTCTCCGTGTCTCGTCCTCATGTGTGTTGGGTCTCTCTGTCTCTCTCTCTCTCCGTGTCTCGTCCTCATGTGTGTTGGGTCTCTCTGTCTCTCTCTCTCCGTGTCTCGTCCTCATGTGTGTTGGGTCTCTCTGTCTCTCTCTCTCCGTGTCTCGTCCTCATGTGTGTTGGGTCTCTCTGTCTCTCTCTCTCCGTGTCTCGTCCTCATGTGTGTTGGGTCTCTCTGTCTTTCTCTCTCCGTGTCTCGTCCTCATGTGTGTTGGGTCTCTCTGTCTCTCTCTCTCCGTGTCTCGTCCTCATGTGTGTTGGGTCTCTCTGTCTCTCTCTCTCCGTGTCTCGTCCTCATGTGTGTTGGGTCTCTCTGTCTTTCTCTCTCCGTGTCTCGTCCTCATGTGTGTTGGGTCTCTCTGTCTCTCTCTCTCTCCGTGTCTCGTCCTCATGTGTGTTGGGTCTCTCTGTCTCTCTCTCTCCGTGTCTCGTCCTCATGTGTGTTGGGTCTCTCTGTCTCTCTCTCTCCGTGTCTCGTCCTCATGTGTGTTGGGTCGCTCTGTCTCTCTCTCTCCGTGTCTCGTCCTCATGTGTGTTGGGTCTCTCTGTCTCTCTCTCTCCGTGTCTCGTCCTCATGTGTGTTGGGTCTCTCTGCGGCGCTCCAGACTGTCTGAGCCTGGCCTACCAGAGGGTCCAGAAGGTGGAGTGCTCGTCCCGGCGGCCCGTGCTGGTGCTGGGCCCGCTCAGCGACCCCGTCAAGGACATGCTGGTGAAGGAGTCCCCGGGGAAGTTCTGCAAATGTGTGCTCGGTGCGTTGGCCCGCCGCCCTGCCGCCACCTGAAACGCCGCCATCAGTGGCATTCTAACTATTTAGCAGTTTTCCATCAACATTTTTTTCATCATTTTTTATATTACAACATATGACAATATAAAGTATAATAAGCCATACATGTTTAAACTAACTACATATTGTCTTAAATCGACGGAAAGACACATAATTGTTTCCTCCTTTGGTTAGGTTCTCTACAGCAGCCGTTCTCAACCTTGGGGTCCCGACCCCAATTGAGGTCGCGAGATGATTTCTGGGGGTCGCCAAATCATTTTGGAAAAATATAATTTTATTTATTTATTATTTATTTATTTAATTTTTATAAAAATGAATGTAGCGTCCGACCGGACGTTAGAAGGACGACGAGCGGTTGGGCTCAAACAGGCATTTTATTACTCAAAACCAGTTACTGTCAGCCGTAACTACACCAAAACAACAACAACGAACCTGTCCACTAGTCTCATGTCTGCCCTTCTCATTCACACATACAGACACTAGGGCTGTCAACGAATATTCTAAATTATTCAAATATATATTCAAATAGTTTTGAAAAACAGACATTCAAAGGTGAAAGTTAATATTCAAATGTGGAAAAACACACACCCGCGGCAGCCGCAGTGCGGCTGTCTGCTTTGCGAGTGGGCGACCAGAACACTACAAGGCAACAGACAAGAGTCAAGCGACAAGAGTCTGTACCTTAAATTGCTTGCACAAAACTCTTGATCAGCACTCAGCATTTTTTCATTGTTGTTCTTTATTTAAACCAGTATGCGCAGAAAAAGTGAGAGAGAGCGAGAGAAAAAGAGAGCAAGTGAGCGAGCGAGAGCGAGGTCGGCGGTCTTGGCCATTAGTTAATTTACTTATTTTTGTGTAGGTAATATGTTCTCAAATATGTTTAAACTTAAATAAACAAACTATACAAGTAGTTATGTCTCGTATTAGTTTGTCCTGTTATTGACGTAATGCGCGTCATTGACATAATGCGCAAATATAGATATTCAAATAGTAATTCGAATGTTTTTTTTCAGAGGGAATATTCAAATGTCATTTTTGTGTGTGTGTGTGTGTGTGTGTGTGTGTGTGTGTGTGTGTGTGTGTGTGTGTGTGTGTGTGTGTGTGTGTGTGTGTGTGTGTGTGTGTGTGTGTGTGTGTGTGTGTGTGTGTGTGTGTGTGTGTGTGTGTGGGGGTCGCGGACAGCAGTGCATGTTAAATTGGGAGTTGCGACTCAAAAAGGTTGAGAACCACTGCTCTACAGAACATCTACACGTCTCCGTAGTGTCTTCACTGTGTCTTTTGTGTTCTGTTTATCGTCCTCCTTCGGTTAGGTTCTCTACAGAACATCTACACGTCTCCATAGTGTCTTCATTGTGTCTTCACTGTGTCTTTGTGTTGTTTGTCGTCCTCAGAGGTGATGAAGGCCTCTCAGCAAGCCATCGAGCGCGGAGTCAAGGACTGCCTCTTCATCGACTACAAGCGGCGGAGCGGACATTTTGACGTGACCACCGTCGCCTCTATAAAGGAAATGAGTGAAAAGGTACTGCCACCTCACTACCCCTCCCCCCCACCCCTCCCCATGATCAGACTATCAGAGCCAATGGCTGGGGCTGCACTAAAAGAGACAAGACTGAAACAGTAGATGTCTAATCCAAGATGTCAACAGGATGTTACAGGAAGAGAAATACCTTTCCTGTAACTGGCAAATGTCAATAAGTGTGATGTAATACGGTATCATCAGCAGGTGTCTCCAAACATGATATGTTCTGCAACAGTTTTTTTTTGGTTTGTTTGTTTTTTTCCCGCCTCTAAAACAGGACTGCCACTGCTTGCTCGACATCGCCTCCTACGCTATCGAGAGGCTTCACAGTGTTCACATCTACCCCATTGTGGTGTTCATCCGCTACAAGAACGCCAAGCAGATCAAGTAAGTAGCACCTTGTTTACCAAGCGCCATGCAAAACCCACGTCTTTTATACAACAGGATGGAGTTCGACTTTGGGCTCACCTCAGAGAAATACATACTGAACATTGCATGTAGACACAGATCACATACAAACAAATACATGCCAATGTTGTGATTGCTTTTTATTTATTGATGTATTTGGCTTGTAGTTGCACTTTGGTCATACATGCATGCACACATACAATTTTAATAAAATGTAATTATATACTGTATATGTATGTATATATGTTATTTTTATATACATGTATAGATATAGATATTTTTTACAGCTCTTGAAAGCAGATTAATCTCAAACCATTTGATATATAGTATTGAATACTGTCATCTGTCTGTCCCCTGTTCTTGTACGGGCCATAATGACCTACAGTACATCAAAATAGAAAGTTTTACACTTCATTAAAGGCTTTGGCCCAGTGTGTTGCTCGAAGGTGGGTTGGTGGATGGGGAGGTGGGGGGATGTGTGTGTGGTGGGGTGGGGGGATGTGTGAGGGGGGGGGTGCTGACCGACTCACTCACTCCTGTGTCCTTAACCAGGGAGCAGAAGGATCCAGTTTATCTGCGGGACAAAGTTTCTCAAAAACATTCCAAGGAGCAGTTTGAGAGTGCCCAGAAGATTGAGCAAGAGTACAGCAAGTTTTTCACAGGTCAGTAAACACGCGGCCGTGATGTTTACCAACTATGTGTCGTTACATTCATAAGTTTACCTTACAGTTACGTATTTCTACAAAATAATGGAATTCCTTGTCTTCATAATAAATAAAAAACGTCTTTATTTTTCAGGTATTGTCCAGGGTGGCACTCTCCCCTACATTTGCACTCAGATCATGACTATAGTTGATCAGGAACAAAGTAAAGTCCTGTGGACACCCGTTAGCGGCCCCTAGAGGCAACCGTCTGCAACTACGAGAAGCTGCACCTTCCTCATCAACCTTCCCCTCTCCCAATTCTAAACACTAATTATATCTTTCAAATACTATACCAATAGGTACACTACAGTGAATTACACATGTAAAGTTAAATATATATATATATATTTTTATTTTGTATTATCTTTGTAATCTGTCCCGCCTATTATTGTTGTTATTATTATTATTATTATTATTATTATTATTATTATATGTTCTGACGCAGGTTTAGTAGCACTGGATCCTCGACATCAGAGTTCATAAGTTCTTCCTTTCGCGATTTCTGGTTGTCGACTATGTCGTCGGCAACGCCACATCACACGCATCTGTTTACATTCAGAAGAAGTGTCAGGTTTTTTTTTAGCGTTACATGTTTGCTTTGAGTGTGCGTCTCTTAATTTTTGACCCAATCCTAAGCATCTCAAATGAAGAATCCTAGACCCTTACCCTCCGCACCAACTGACATCAGTTTATTTTTCTTACATTGACATGCCCATTCTGTGTGCATATACGTATGTGTCTGTGTGTATGTGTGTGCGTGTGTGTCTGGATGTGTGTCTGTGTGCGTGTCTGCCATTCTGTATGTATGGAGGCACAAAATCTGTGGTTTTGTTTCCGCTCCAGTCATTGGTTGGATTGAGTCATGGCTGTCGATGTTGGCATGTATTCAACGTTATAGAAATGGAAGGCCAGGATCGGACATCAGATTCCTGGAGGAAGTTTTATGTAAAGGGTGTGAAGGCACCAAACCTCTTTATATTATATAAATATATATATAAATATATAGAGAGAAAGAGCCAGAGATATATCTATATGTATGTAGCTGTGGTCTTACTGAGCCTGAGTGCCAACAGTGATGGCCATGAAACTCCTAAACACATATTGCCGTTTGTTTCTATGCATTGTGTTCTTATAGTAGCTGGGTGTTTATAGACGGTTTACAGGCCTTTCTATGGTGCCTTTTTTTGAAGGGGAGGTCTGGTCTGAAAACCAGCGCCCCGGTTACAATACCAGTACTAGGTTCATCTTCTTTTAACTTCTCCAATGCAACCCACGATGAACCGGTTCAGGTGTCTGTGACCGGAGACTGTGCTTTGGGACCAGTACAGCATAGAGCCGAGCACTTGACAATAGTGGCAAACAGGTTGGTTTTACTTGAGGGCAGGGGCCAAAATGGCGGCCAACGGGTTTTAAAAAAGAGAAAGAAAAGATCCTCAAAATGCACTCCAGGGCAAGACAGACCACTGTGTAACTTATCATACTCTGTCGCATATATTTAATGACACTATAGAGACTATATCAAATGACAGTATGCAGATTCACCTGACAACTATAATAAATGACATGTATTTTCTAGCTAGGTCATAGACCTAGCATACGTTTAGCTGTCAAGTCATGTCTTAGCAGGTAATGGCATGTTTTTTTTTTTTATGGTTTAGTTTTGTGGTTGTTCGTCAGTCACATATCAATATGAATAGAAAAAAATACACTATATTGCAAATTGCAGGGTAATATCTTAACGATTTTCCTGGGATCCATATAAATGTTAGTAACGTTTTATTGTTATTTAATTTTTTTTTTTTTTTTTCTAGAGGCAAAATTTTAGGTGAGGTATTCTGCCCTTCCTCAAACCATCTGTATTTTTTGTGCCAAAATTCACTATGGCAACTTTATCCCTTTGTATTACTGTTTTGCACTTGTTTACCTGTGAACCTTAAACCTGTATCTGTTCCTAGGTTTTCAGTAGACTATAAATAGGTACTGTTAATTTCTACTGTAACTAATTCACTTTCTTTTGTATTGAATTTGTTCCTTACATTTCATTGATGGCCTTTTAAGTCTTCATTTAGGAAAAGAAAATGCTCTTTATTTTGTTGAAAAGGGATCTCCTCTTGCACAGCTTACCAAGGTAAATTTGTCCTGAAGTTTGACTGTTGGGCTAAATATGAAATGGACATAAACAAATAAAATGTTGCTATTTTTCTGATTTAGGTAGTGTTCTATCAAACGAAAGGGATACAACAGAAAACTGTTGTATTTTTAAAGAAGTCCAGAAGCCAGGTACCGATTACATTTGCTTTCACTGAGAGAATGTGATTTCTATGTAATTATACATAAATATGAGAGAATAAAGCTCATTTTCTGTATCACAACCAACTGTCTCCATTATCACTTAACGGGCTGTGAAGGTTTCACTTCTGTCAGCCCAACGATTTATGTTGTGAATTAATCTCAGGGTGGCAGAAAAATGATTTGTTGGGCGGATTATTTTGCCGCCCTTTTGATTGGGCGCAAGAAGAAAGGCATATCTATTTTGATCTGGGAGTGATGGAGATAACATTTCAGGGCGCCACATTCTTCAAGTCTTAGACTGACTGCTAGGGGTTGCTACGCTTTTAAAACCATGCAGCACATCTCTCTCCCGGGGCGGTTTTAACCCTCACTGTTGGTCCATGATGATTTCAACACATTTCCAGTCAAGTGGGCCAACCTAGCATCAAGTTATTCTCAGTGTTGATGTACAACTATTGATAGTGGGGGCCAACCAAACATTAATCCCTTTAGCCGACAGAGTTTGACACTTCCGGATGCAATTGTTGAGTATAATACTTAAGATGGATGATAGTTACAAGCCATAGATAAATCACTCTTTCCCAAGCAGGTATATGAGACAATCCGCTACCGTTGTCAAATAAAGAAATGATTACGAAGTGTGCCCATTCTCAGGATTATCATGTTTTCTTTTGTTTTGTTTTTCCATCTAATTAGCCTGGGGCCATGCTGTGAACTCTGAGCATCCCAAGCTGCAGGCCACTTTCTGCAAGCTCTGAAAAGCAGGTCACATGGTCCCATGCCCAATGATGTCACAGGACAGGATTGCCTTTCAGCTGCCTACCCTGCTCATTTGAGCGAATGCGCACACGTTGGCCCGAAAAACAACTGCTTTGCAATAAGCCTTATGGCTATACAGCAGCCTTACTGGTGAGGTTGGCTCAACCTTCACGGTGTAACGCACTAATGGAAGCTCAAACTTTAAACCGGTTAACATGTTGCTACTTTTATCCTCAATTATTATTAATGTAGATTTATGTATAATTTACCCCTCTGACAACATGGCTGCACTTCTTCGCTGCTATTATTCATGAAGATGATTAACTGTAGCGTGCTAGAACCTAGAGTGTGCATCGATGTTGGGCCGTTTTTAACACAAAGCTTACATTAGCATTAACAATTCAAATTATACACTTGACTAATTATATTTGGTGCATGTTTAAGACTTGGTGAGCATGTCGCAGTGATTTTTAATAGATATTTGGAATTCCCATATAGACCCTCCACTTTCCATCTCCAATCAGAACGAAGGTGGATCCACTACCTTAATCTCATGGAATAGTTCTCAAACGGAAAACACAGAACTCTACATCTCTTTTGGTGTTTGGTTCGCAAACCAAACACCATTTGTTTGATTTGTTCTGCACAGAACTGCTGCGCTACTAGAACAAATTGATCACTACCTTTTGCACATTTTGGAAAACATGATCAACACTGAGCATGAAGAAAGACTGAACGTCAACATTCAGTCATTCTGTGTGCCAAGTGTGTCCTTGCCCAATTCATATTCCATCTGTGAAGTTGCTTCCTGGCTGTTTTAGAAAGCCTGTGTCCCTCCAGCTGCCCTGCTGGGGTGCGGGTTTCAGAACAGCTGTTGATGTCTCATCCGAACTTGAGAAGACTGCTTCCTGACAGCCAGCTATCTGCGGCGTCCACTCTGGAAGACCTCCGCTTCTCCCCAGGCCAATCTGCTGTCCACATAGCGAGGAACGGTCCCCCACATAATCCTCTCTTCCTCTGTGCTGGGTTGAGTGCTCCTGGGTAAACTCCTCTCTTCCTCTGTGCTGGGTTGAGTGCTCCTGGTTTAACTCCTCTCTTCCTCTGTGCTGGGTTGAGTGTTCCTGCTCGAGCTGTTGCAGTGGCTTTCCTTACTCTCCCCATGGCACCACATAAATGTCATTAAATGAGTCTCTCCGTCTGTCCTTCTATCAAGCCAAATTGTTATCTATGTGTCTGTGCTTCTGTCGGCCTATCTCTCTATGTATCCACCTTTTTCCTCTATCTTAATGCTAGCTTCTGAAATTGGCCACATTTGAGTGATGTGTCAATTCCCCATAACTACATGAACAGAGAACAGTAGCCTACCAGCCTCTCTCTCTACTATTGAAACTCATAGTGGCCAGTGTCCTGGCCAGCAGTTAACATGATTGACTGTGAGAACCTTCATGTATAGAATGTGCAAATGCCCCCAGCTATGCATGACCTCACTGGAAGGGAGGTAGTTAACACACAGATTTGGCTGTAAACTGTCCAGTGTATGGGGGTTACATAGGATGCCATTGTCATATTTTCTGTGAACACTGTAGTAGTAGGCCTTTCGTGGAGACAGGAGTGAAGAAGCCATGATATTCAGTATGTACATTGCAGGACGTCTATAAAATAGAAATAGAAAAAATGCAAATATAACTAGCGTCTACAGCAGGGGATTTCAAACTGTGGGTCACACCAGTGGGATGTTAAATGGCACCATAAACATAATATTATTTTTAACTATATGCATGCCTATGCCTTGTCTGTTTACTTTGTATTACATTTGTTTATGTTTCGACAAAGGGAATACTGTATTGAAGAGATGTTAATAACCCATTATTTTATACATTGTAATGAGAAATGTGGGCCTTGTTTTTTTCCTCATGCCTGATGTGTCCTTGAACAAAGGTACCTCAACCTTCATATTATGCATATTTGGATTCGGCAATCCCTGTAGACCCCTACCTATTGTCCCAAGCGGAGCTTGACATTAACATGAATACTAGGATTTACCTTTTACACGGGACAGTTCCTAGTTTATCCAGCAGGGGGCCGGGTGGAGAGGAGCTGTCCGTGGGTTCAATCCTTAGGTCTCTATGGCAAACCTCCCCCACCGCGCATCTTCAACGCATACACATTCTCTGCCTATATCATCCAGGGAAATATGCGTGTTAATTTACACCGACATGTGAAATCAATATTTGTATAAGTAGCAGTAGACGTATCCACAAATGTGATACAGACTATTCTATATTATATCTTAATGATGGACGATCGTGTCTAGCATTTTATGGCCCGGGTTTCGGATTCCGTTACAGCAGCTGATCCAGTGGGAGCATGTCCTCCGGCTGGTAAATCATGAGTTACATTGGCAACCTCAAGCCTTGCTTAAAACACGAGGAGGAAGTTATCTTTGACATGGACTTAGTGCAAGATATGGTATCATAACACACAATTCAGTGGAATATTTCCACGAGGCTGGGTAAGCCTGTTTATGACATAATATCTCCCATTATGAATCTCCTGGTAGCAATAAAATAGGCATATGTTCAAGCAGAAATGTGTACAATCGACCATTGAGATAGTGGGCCAACTGTGGTTTTATTAATACATTACCTTTCTCCATTAAAACAACTACTTTTTTCTGTAACCCAGAAAACCGAAAATAAAAACCCAGTGAAGGCCCCCACGACTGTGCATTTGCGTCCACTTTCGCTGGAGATAAGCGTTCATGGAAGTGACGGGGAGGGTTATTGTCAGTTTATTGCACCGCGACCCCCAGGATGAGCAGGGTGACACAGGTGGCTGCACCTGCCCGAGTCGCTGCTCCCGGGTCAACACTTATCCATGGGCCAGGCTCACCGACGGCAGATCCCCTTGGCTTGGACCCTTGAGAAACCCAACGTTTCCAGAAAATGCAAAATAGCGCAAAAAAACACGCAACGTTGGGAAACTACATCCTTATAAAAACACGCTAATACTTAAAATAGGCGACGTAGGGGATATGGCCTATTGGCCTATAACACAATATGTAGACCTAGTATTGTTTACATATTGTCCTTAAAACCACAATTTCCATAACGGTAACTGAAAATGTATATGCTCTACTGTGCGAATGCGTATAGTTTTATAGAAGAGACATGCGTCACTTCGTTTACAATAACACACAAAAAATACGCAAAGCGCAGCCTACGACTGCGGGCGGCCGTGGGAGGAGGGAACATCCACGCGGTATGAACGCACTCTGTCCATCTTTATTATTAGAGCCTCCTCCCCCCCCCCCCCCCCCCCCCCCCTACCTGTAAATCTCTCTGGCGTCTCCGGAGCCGAAGTGACAGGCGGCTCTATAGCTGGCCGCTCCGCGCAACGGCTACAGGGGCACCGAGCATGGAGAGAGAGACATAGCCTCACAGAGAGAGAGAGAGAGAGAGAGAGAGAGAGAGAGAGAGAGAGAGAGAGAGAGAGAGAGAGAGAGCGAGAGAGAGAGAGAGCGAGACAGCCCAATTCAATTTACGCAGCATTGACAAAAAATAAAACAACAATCCGCATTTGTGACCGCGTAGGGTTAATATTGCAGCGAAATCCACAGACCCTGAAATCCACATTTCGAGTAGTTATTTAAGATTATTCCACCGGTTCATCGATTTATATTGACGCCGAAGGAAAGTGACATCGATTGTGTGAGCGTCCGTCGCTCGACTGGATCTCTTCATGGAAGACGGCTGAGAGGGAGAGAGGTCGGACCGGTAAGGACAGGCTACGATCATTTATCTTCGCCGCTTGTACTTAAATCATAAATAAACACCGAGGCAGCCCTCATGGCTGCCTCCAGACAAGACCATCTTTAAGCATGTTGTCGTTCGCCCTCAGAGACTCGGAAACCCCTCCGAAATGAGAAGTGTGGAGGATTCGTCATTGCTGCGGATTTAAATGCCTCTCTCCAAGGGGGCACGGAGGACCGCTTATTTCGGACAAGTTCACGCGTGTTGTCGTGTGTGCTGTACGCCGTAGACCCCCAGTGTACGATTCATATGTTACCCTGCTGATATACACACGGACTCAAATCCGGTGGGCAAGAAGAATCGAAGGTGAAGAGGGGGGATTTTTTTTTTTTTTTTTTCCCCCAAGCAACATGGCTGGCGAGTGGGGCTGGGGACGGTGGCACGGACTCTCCAAGGCGCCTCGATGCTAGCCGAAGCAGGTGGTCCCGTCCCCCGTGGAAGCGGCAGCTCTATGAGGACAAACAGTATTAACTCTAATAATATACACAAGGACTCCTCGATCTTCATGTCTAAGATGGAAGACGTGGTCATCCCGTTCTCGTCCGAAGTCCCCTGCGACAATAATGGACAGCGCATGTGGTGGGCATTCCTTGCCTCCTCTATGGTGACGTTTTTCGGGGGTCTCTTCATAATTCTGCTGTGGAGGACCCTTAAGTATCTGTACACGGTGTGCTGCCACTGCAACATCAAACCCAAGGTAATGTATGTGTGTGTGTGTGTGTGTGTGTGTGTGTGTGTGTGTGTGTGTGTGTGTGTGTGTGTGTGTGTGTGTGTGTGTGTGTGTGTGTGTGTGTGTGTCTGTGTCTGTCAACAACAGTCAATAATGAGGATCCCCTTATCCACTTGGCTGTTTCTGGTGTGTTGCTGCTGGCTGCATCCGTAAAGGCAGCGGTGCGCATAAATGTTTCATGTGTGAGTCTCTAATGCCGTCCCCCCTGTTTGTATACCTACGGAACCCCCGGTGCCAACACTGGTGCACATTGCAGCATCTTATAATTTATGCATCCCCTTTTATTGCCATATGGATACTTGCTAGCTCCCCTCACTGAGCGAGAGGCAAGAGAGGCGCTTGGTGGTGGAGGGTGATTTGTGCTGTATACACTTTAAATTAGATGAAAGAGTATTGGGGGGTGGGGGTTTGAGAGTCCCTAAGCTCCGTGGCTATAAACACACACACACACGGGGCCCCGTTGGCCAACCTATTGACACCACGTCCTGGTGCCATATGTACAAGGCATGTAGACCCCGTGACATCATGGAATTCCCTAGGCCGTGGCATTGCAGCGTGCAAGCACACAGGTCCCCAGGACACAAGAGAATGCCCGCCTTCCCGGAGTTAGCTTAAGTTTAGGGCATTAGGGCTGGTAATCTAGGAGTTAAGATGAGGGGAGAAAGGGGGTCACAATGTTGGTTATTTTAGCCCGGCCTGGTGCACATGAAGAGAAGGTTGAATCACGGCTGCTTCGTATACGAGGAGCTATGACTCCACACATGAGTCACACACTCGCTGCTGTAGTCGACGCATGTGTGGGCCTTTCCGGACAAATACACATCGTTCAAGCAGTGACTATGTTTAATACACTAGAGGAAGGTTGTGTGTTATGAGGTCTACAATCTACAGCATTGATACAGTATAATAGTTGATTGATCTCCTGTTCGGAGTTGATTTCCCTCTTGCCCTTTTCTTTGGCAGTCTTTGCTAATCTAGAATGATGCAGGCCAAAATTTAAGCAATTTGCAATGCACAAGTGCATATTCACACACACACACACACACACACACACACACACACACACACACACACACACACACACACACACACACACACACACACACACACACACACACACACACACACACACACACACACAGTATGTCATTCTTAGAACTGTGCAGACGATCTGTCACGAACAGGAAACGACGCACGCAACAAGGCATCCATCTTGAACCTGCTAGAGCATGTGTTGCCTATCCCTATCCATCGCTCCTCCTTCCAAATGAGGCTAATGAGGGGTGTTGGGGAGGAGAGGGAAGGCAGGGAAGTCCTGCTGGGTGACTTTGGGGAGCAGGATTCACACTTGGTCACGGTGGGAAAAGGCTTGTTAGAAGTATTAGAAAGAGCAACTGGATCTGAGTTCAGCTGACTGGGCCAGGCCAGTTGGCTTGCATTACAATATGTGAGTGTGTATGTGAGTGTGTGCTTGAATGTGTGTATATTCCTGGATGTGTGTGTGTGCGTGACCACTGTGCACTTAGCGGTGAGCGTGTGCGTGGCTGTGCGTATGTACATGGCTGTGTGTATGCACGTCGTCGTGTGTGTGTCTTTGTGTTTGCGCGTATGTGAGGCTGCTGTGTGTGTGTGTGTGTGTGTGTGTGTGTGTGCACGTGGCAGTGAGCAGTGTGTGCGTTTGTGTTTGTTGGATGGAAGAGGGGAACCGGTTACGCTTAATACTTGGAACCAGGGGTGCCAGGGTGAAGGCAGAGCTGAGCAGGAGGAAGTGGAAACTGGCTTTGGGGCGGGGGTGGTGGGTGATAAAGATTAGGCGTGCTGCTTCTTAACTTGGTGTCCTTCTTCTCACTCCACCAGCTGTGCCCCAATTCCAGCAGATAGCTCCTCTCTCCTGTCCCCCTGCTCCTCTGCTCTGGGAATCCACCTTGCTAATGGGTCAAAGGTTACAGACTTACGGCGGATTGTGAATGGAGTAAAAGTACCAGAAAAAAAACACACAGAAAGAGAATGAACATATATTTGACACCACTGTTGATGGAGTCTGATGTTGAAGATTCTATGGAATAAAGTTAGAAAACTTCAATGTTGTAGTGCTAAACAGCAAACTGTCATATTTAAGCCACAGCAACACGAGTGTCATCGAGATGATTTGCATGATGGGAATTGTGTGTTGAAAGTGTGCCCTTGCCGATCATTATTCATACTCTCATGGCTTTGTCCTTTAAACTCTAAAAGCAGTTCCCTAAACACCTTAAACGCTGCATCATCATAGAGTCAGAGCCAGCATCTTAATTGTCATTGGGCAAACCCGGCAAAAAAATAATGCTACCGTGCAAATGTATTTAAAGACCTTCACCCACTCCCCTAGTGGCTGGACCTGGATACCACCAGCTCCAGTTCTCACAGAGGAATGCCACTCTCTTTAAAGTAGGATAATTGACGAGTTGATGACTTTAAGGTTCTATTATTCACCCCTATGGGGGAATCTCCTTGTAAGGAACCAGAAGACCTAGTAAAGTGGCCAATAATAGAGTATCATCATGATTCACATTACGCAGACATTACGTGTCTATAGTTACCTCCTTTATTTTCATGTCGTTATGTTGATTGATTTGATCACTTTGTTTCCTCAAATCACCTCCTGAAGAATGAATATGCTATATCAGCTTGGCCTCTGGCGACAGAATTCCCTTCCCTCTGTTGAATCCGGCCCATGCGCCGTCCTGTGGGAACGAGGTGGGAGAACGGGGTGGGAGAACGGGGTGGGAGAACGGGGCGCTCCGGACCAGAGTCGCTTGTGAGTGTAGCGGAATGCGTCTGAAGGTGACGGCGGAGAGAGAAACTTTGTGTGTGTGTGTGTGTGTGTGTGGTTCTTCAGAATGTGTCTGTGTGTGTATGTGTCCCCTCGTGCTTGGCAACCCACCAGAAGCATGTCACCAGAGCAGTGCCAAGCTCACACACCCTGCCAGCAGCTGTTGCTCTCACTAACCAAGGTCTGCACACACACACACAAACACACACACAGACGCACGCACATGCACACGCACATGCACATGCACACACACACACACACACACACACACACACACACACACACACACACACACACACACACACACACACACACACACACACACACACACACACACACACACACACACACACACACACACACACGCACACACACACACATCGTTTGTAGCAACAAGGGGTCGTAATATGTGTGTTGCACAAGAGTTCAGTCCCCTTAGTTGCATGTTTGCATGGTCACACTCAGTGGTGTGTGTTCCCGTTCACATCACAGTGGTGTGTAGTTGTCATTTGTAAGCGATCGCTTCCATGTCTCTGATTGCCAGTGGTTGATTTCCATGTGTCATGTCATGCGTTGTCGATGGCAACGGCTGGGAACGACCGTGCCTCAAAGCGGTTTCGAGGCCCATGTGTGAGCACTGGTGATCGTGCAGTCCCCCCCTCACCCCTCCCCCCTCCACCACCACCACCACCACCCCCCAACCAGCCCCAGGTTCAGCTCACTAGTGGGGTCGGGGAGGGGGTAACGCCTTGAGTCTCTCTTAGCCAAGCTTCACCCCCTATGCTGGGATGTGGATGGGCAGGCAATCATGCTGTTTTTATTTTAAACTTTTACTTAAGATCTTAAAAAGAGAAATAGAACAGATGTTAGAAAGTGATGCTGATACAAATCAAAACTGGAGTTTATCCTCAGTTTTTGCAATAAAAAGCGTGCAGAGCAATAATGGAGATCTCAATATACAGACACGGTACATCTCGACAACGTGTGTTCTGAATTGTACATAACTAAGTACTTGTTTGTGTCCTAAATCACAGCGACTATAACCTTCCATCTCCCACCACTCTGCGAATGGCACGCAGGATATGACTCATAAGTTATTTGTCAACAAAAATCTGTTCACCCCCCCCTTATCCCCTCTCCCACCCCCCCACCCTACCCTAATCCCAGTTGCATGACAGGAAGGCCATGTATGGACAAGTGCTATAGGTGGTGCTGATGCATGTTAATCCGTGGCAGGATGAGCCGGGGCCCATATATCAGGGACAGACCTATGTATATCGTGAGGTAGAGACACAGAGGTCCACACCCCCACTGCCAGTGTGACGCTGTTCCCACGGTGTCAGGCTGTTACGTCTTCTTCAGCCTGTCAGCGCACTATTAAAAGGATGCACGCTCCCCAGAAAGCATCCGAGGGTCGGGGGTCAGGGGACAGGAACGGCATATACCTGGATCCCAGGGAAGGGAGTAGGACCGGCGTTCCCATATGATGGATTAGGCCACCTGATCCAGGGCAGAGTAGCCGAGTACAGAACCTCGTTGCAGATTGTCTTGCCAGATAGGGCTTCTCAGTGTTATATTTATAAATAAACCTTTCTGGTTTAGCATTCTCCTGATAGCTTTATGGGCAATTAAAGATCCTTGTTTAAGCCTATGCCTCTAATGTATCTTCTGTTCTTTTTACACAAATGTATCGGTCCTGTTTCTTTGTTAAAGCCGTCTGTATTGCTGATTTGTTTGAAAATCGCTCTATAAATGTAGTTTGATTGCCCTGGTTGAGATAGTGATGGGTAACTGTGCACCTGGAGGCCTGCATGTGGGAGATAGATAATTCACTGGCTTGGTAGGTCATTTGCTTTTTAGGTAGCTGGTTGGATAAACTATCTTGTTTCGCTAGATAAGTAGGTTGGACATGGCTACATTAGCTAGCTGCAGAGGCTCACAGCAGGCTCTGCAGAGAGAGCTTCCCCCTCCCTCAGCTGTTGTTGTCTTTAATCAGCCGAGCGCTGCTTGTGGATGTGTCTCCCTTCAGCCATTGACCTAGAGAGACGTTTTATAGCTCAACTCTGAACATCGTCGAGGATGCACTTTTAAGCCTGAGCAGTGCCGTTTTTTCTGTGTATATATTAGACGACCAAGAAGGAAACGTTTGAAATTAAAATAAACAAAGATATCTGCAAAAAAATTAATAAAAAAGATGTTCTGAAGTATAAACAACATCAATGAGATGGGAAATATACACCATCCACACATCCGTTTGCACCATCTATATTAGTGTAATATATTGGCATTCTTTTTATTTTTCCTCCCTTCACTTCTACCTTTATTCAGATCTGTCGTGGATCGCTTTGTTTATATCACACAGG
Organism: Micromesistius poutassou; assembly: GCF_964030765.1. Classification (NCBI taxonomy): domain Eukaryota; kingdom Metazoa; phylum Chordata; class Actinopteri; order Gadiformes; family Gadidae; genus Micromesistius; species Micromesistius poutassou. The sequence continues at coordinate 7,954,669 of NC_140277.1, forward strand.
GTAGCGAGTCAAATGCAATGAGTTCATGCATTTCTCTCAATGTGCCATAAGGGATTCCCGTGCTCCATATAGTAAGTAGAGTGTAAACACACATGTACATGCACATTGTATGCACAGCCTCCTGCGCCAAGCCAGAGTCCTGCACTCATTGTCGATGATAAAACCCTATTTTCATATTCAATGGCGGCACAGAAAGAGGGCTATTTTGGGCTTGTTGTGATGAGGCAAGCCCCTGTACGGCACAGTGTTCAGCGCAGCGATAGGAAATACTGCCAGCGCCTCGTAGGGCTGGAATACACTACTACTGGCTCTGCCTTCTAGTGCTGATTACCAGGCGTAACCAACCAATCGCCTATCCCCCTCTCTTGCTCTTCCTCCTTTCCCACTGTCTCTCTCTCCATCCTGCTGTCTATTTCTCTTCCCACTTACCCTCGGTCCCTGTCTGCATCTCTCTCTCTCTCTCTCTTTCCCTCTCTCTCCCTAGCATCTCTTCCCTTCCCCCCCTTATTCTCTTTCTTTCCATGTCTCTATCCCTCTTTCTGTCTGGCTTTCTCTCTCTCTCTCTCGCTCTTATCTCGCCACTCACAAACCCCCTCCCCCATCGTCCCCCACCCCCACCCCCACCAACAAGCTAGAATGCCAATGAATGGAGTGTTGATGTATGGACGGACATAAAAAATAAAACATGCCGCCATAATTGCTGCTTAGAGCGGTGTGCAGCGATGCAGCAACATGGGGATGGACGGAGAGATGGGGGGGGAGGGAGGGGGAGGAAAAGGAGAAAACCGACAAAGAAGAGAGAGTGAGATGGAGAGATGCTCACAAAGAGATGGGTTAAAGGGCATGGCTGTGACCTTGAGAAGGAAAAAAGAAAGTGCAGGCTGTGTGCCACATGCTCTGCTGATGCGGGGACGTGCTCATTGCGTTAGCATTAGCCATTAGCGTCGCTCTCTGCCTAATTGAGTAATAGCTTCATAGCAACCATGATGGATGTCCGGATCAGGACCATTGCTCTGTTGGATGATAATAATATTCGCTTTGACCAGGCTGCAGATGGTAGATTTAGTATAGCCTAAGTGTTTAACAATGAAATTATACAGAATTTATTTATTTGTGTGTACTGATGTTTATTGAAAAATAAAAAAAAGTATATGCATATATAATGTATACATATATATTTGTATGTATTGTTTTATCTTCTTATGGTCGTTTCTTTGAACCGCTCTGGTTGCTGCAGTCACACCTGAGGTTCCCTCTGGAGATTGATAGTGTTTTCCTATCCATCCATTCATCCATCCATCCACCGGTGCCATTTGTCATCATGGATATGGTATGGGCGGGTGGGTGGATAGATAGATGGATGGGGGCCATCAAACCCTCAAACGACATGATGTTCATGCCTTAGAGCTCTGTGGGGTTGTTCATGTCGCTGCGCCTAGGAACCCTGCGCTTCATTGATGGATGGGTTTCAGTCCTGTGGAATCATGGTCACCGTTTTTTGTGATTTTGGCCCAAGCTTTCTCCCTCTATATAGAGATCCACCGGCGGGTGGTGGAACCCAGGCCTTCTGTGTTGGGTAGCCTCCCTCAGTGTTGGCAGGCTGCGTTCAACACGACAGGGCCTTCTGCACAAATGGAGATTTCAGCACCATGGAGAGCTCCGGAACAGAGGAGCATAAGCCAGGCTTCCCATCCCCCACATGTTGAAGAATCCAGTCGCCACCCACTCGCTGCTGCTACTGCTGTGCGGCGGCTGCCCTTTAAGCCTTTCCATTCTGTGGCTGTTTTGATATTTGAAAAGACATGTTATCAGTCAGTAGGAGCCGCGCTGGCACACTTGGTTCACACACACTTTTCTCGTCACCGTTTATGATTGAAAGATTGAAAGCAAAGGCGAGAGCGAGCAAGATCAAATCAACTCAAAATCTGTGTCTTTAGCACTGGTTTACCGGTTTAACACTGCGTAGCACCGGTTTACCACTGGGTGCCATTGATGATATGTTTCAAGAAAACCCTAAATTCTGTTTATTATTTAAAATGGATTATACTATTTTTGCAGCATGCCATCCAAGTCCTTACAATAACACCACACAAATAAACAAATAGGTAAACAACAATGGGATATGGCAAAAAGACTTTCATATCAACTACGCCTACACTGTTGACATAAATACATGCTCGATGCTAAGAATGTTTGTTTAAATTTACTTTTTTTTCACATGAAACAAAACATAAACAGAACAGAAGCTTCTGTGAAATTTAGCAGACATGTCAAGGGATATACCCCTGGCCTGCCTACTGTAGATATACTGCACACAGTATGCATGAACTGTGTGGGAATTATCCTTCTCACTTATCCTTCTACCCGTGCCAATTTGATCCTCTCTAATTCTGCTCCTGCTCCTCCATGATTGCTCCACTCTGTTAACCTCAAGAGATTTTCACTTGTGACTGGAAACGCTATTTTGGGGTTTCCATTAATTCTCTTGATAACGAATATAAATATTTCTAGAAAAAAAAGAGATTGATGAGGAGTCTTACTTTTCTTCTGTCACATTTTGCAACGCATGTGTGCGTGCACACATGCTGTTTCTCATTCGCTTTCATTCTGCTCTGTTTTTCTGGTCTTTATTGTTCCGGTGTTGTCTGAGAATGGAGGGAATGGCGTTGATCTGGTCTCTGTTGTTCTGGTATCTGTTGCTCCGGACTGGGGACAGGACAGAGTTGTTCTGCTAGGGGGGCACGTAGCTGGATAGTGCGGGGCTTCCAGCTGCTCTGCTCTAAATTGTCTCAAGCGTACATGAGTAACCGACATGTGAGGCATCTTTGAAAGCCAAGGGCTCTTCCTCTCTCTTTCACACTGTTAATATTCTCTCTGCCTCTCTCTGTCACTCTCCTTCTCTTTAACTTTCCCTCTCTTCTCCCGTCTCTATCTCTCTCTCGATCGCTCTTTCCACCTCTTGTTCTCTGTTCATCTGTCTCTTTTCCTCTCTCTCTCGCTGGTTCTCTCGCTATCTCTTTCCTCATCAATTTAGGCCATGCGTTTGCCCTTCATTTATCATTTAATTCCTATAATTCTTTGTCCATCATGTCTGCAACCCAGACCAAATAGAGCCACTAGATGAATAGAAAACAGGACTTCCTTTGTTGAAACATTGGGATCCATTTGCCATTACGAGTCGGTCATTACCAGGGATTAGGACAGATGAAAAGAGAGTTGAAGGAAAGGCCGCAAGGGAGTAAGTCATCAAGGCATAATGTCTTGCACACACTATGTTGATTTACCACACCAACGACAGCCCGATCTTTTTTTAATACAACTCTAATGTGCCCCCCCCCCCCCCCCCTCCAACCCCTGGCACGTTAAGGAATTGACCCCTCACTTAAAGAGAAATAATCTTCCTCACCTGTCATCGAGGAGGTCAGAGGTCCAAGTTGACAGGCTGGGGGACGAAAGAGAAATTAGCCTTTATGGTCGCTCTGGGGTCCACGGAGCAGGACAGAGGTGGACATGGTGGCGGTGACTGGTGTTTCCTACGTCCTGTGAGGAGCGCCAGCCCGCCTGCTTCCACCTCTGTGTTCTGTAATTACTTGGATACTCGCAGCCGCTGACTTCCAATGCCGTGCACATTCCCGGAAAGGTGTGTGTATGGGAGATAAACCTGATTTATACCGGTTAAAAATGCATTAGAGGCGATAAGAGCACACACACACACACACACACACACACACACACACACACACACAAAAATATATAACAGCAATCCAGTGTTGCATTGCATTGTTGGGGCCTTATCTTTGGGCCCAGGAATGTGGTGGTGGTGGTGTGGTAGCCTTTGGTGAACAGAGAATACAAAAGTAAATGTGATTTGCTGCGGTCTGTTGGTATTTCCACAAATGCAACACGCACACACTCACACACGTTCACGGCCACTTGGCGCACCATAAATGCCCACTCTCAGACACACACACACGCACACACACGCACACACACACACAAAATAGTGGTCTGACATTTATCCTGTGTGCAAGTGCCCAGCCAGGCAGTGGGGGGGCTGCTTGATATTCGGTGCCAGCCAGGTAAAGTAACAGCACTCACAGAATGGAACAACAAAAAGCAGCAAATAATCAACACTGCCCCCCCCCGCCTCCTCCTGCTCTCTGAATAGATCAGGGGTACAGTCCCCATAGCTCGTGGCTGGTGCCCCGTGGCTGAGCCCTGACCTCTGTTTCGCAACCTCTCTGGTTACCGGTGGGCTGAAGGGGAGCGAGAGGGGAAAGTAACAAGACCACTGTCTGGCTCTGCGGCCGGCTGGGGAAGCAGGAGTCATGGGGGATTCTGGAATAAGTGCCCTGCTCTCCAGATGTCCGGGGGATGTTCGAAATGTTTTGCAAGCATCCCCATCTCTGCATTAACATTTTACATTGAGTCGTTTGTTGAGCAGACGCTTTTATCAAAGGCCACTTTGAAGTCAGTCAGAAATGATTGGAAGCACCTAATCGAAATTGGTGCAACAGCTGGCAAGAGTGCAGGGTAGCAAATATCACAAAGACGAGGTGAGTAAGTGACACCTCCAGATCCAAAGTGTGGTGGTGATCCGACGTCACGGATAAAACAACAAGTTGCACAGGTCAGATCAAGAGTTCACTTGCGTCACTCGTCACCGCCTGCCAACCACATGCATTAAACAGTGGTACAATGGAGAAGGCTGTCCAACCGGCATTTATTCACACCTACCGAACCCCTGATCCACATCATGTGATGCCCTTTACAGAGAGGGGAGAAAAATAAGGCAGTTAAAGGGAGGTTTTAAGCTGTGCCAACTAACTGGTGTGCGAAATCATTCCTGCACGCTGTGGCTGTGCCTGTGTTGTTATTCCAAGTAGCTCTATGGCTGGGCCGCGTTCTCTCTTGGGCAGTATTAAACAGTAAAACACTAAGCCTACGGCCACATTGTGATTTGATAACTGCGTCGTTCCGTCCCCTGTTCCAGATAATGTTAAAACAAGGGAAATAAGAGTAAATGTGATTACGCTATAATTAGGTTTCGTTGCTGTTGATGTTTTATATCAAATGGACAAATTAACACATTTTTGGTTTGGACGCTTTCAGAATGTTTCATTTATTCATGTGCAGCAAAGAATGGACACATTGCCCTAAAGAACGTCAGAGCTGATCTGATGACATTTTTGACATGTACTTCTATGACATATCGTCATATTGCCACCCTATTTCAGGCCTGAGATATTTTTACCGTTTCAACACATTGTGTTGCAGGTGCCCCTGTGGAGCCCGGGGGGGCCATCCTGGTCCCCAGAGTTCACATTCTGTTTCTCTCTGCCGATCAGTCAGGCCTTCAGCCAATAGAAAGCCTGAATGAAATGATAAGGCAAATCACAGAAAGGGTGAGGGAGTTTTAACTCACAACGAACAAGAGCGCTGCGGTCTGAGGAATTAAAACAAAACAAGGGCGGCTCCCGAGGATAAAAGATGAACAGAAATGAGCAGGGATGTCTTTTCAAATTTCTCAGAGGAGAATACGTTTTGGCTTTACTTACACCTGGATCCACTATGGGAGAGAGAGCAAGATCATCACCTCCTGTATATATTCAGAATGGCTTGAGTTTTGTGTCCGGCCACGCCCGTATGTCGAGATCTATGGCCGCCCAGCCCGGGCCAAACTGATGTTCATTGTGAAAAAAAGGCAGACTTGAACATGGTGTCTGGGATGGTCTCACGAGGCTACCTGAGACACCCACCCATGGGAGGCCACATTTTATACAAGCATGGCACCACAGGTGGAAACCCTCATGAATAATAGAATAGCCTTTGTGTGTGTGTGTGTGTGTGTGTGTTGATTTGTGGCTAGAACAAACCCAGATACAAGACCCTGCATTATTGATTGCGCCCGGTCTCAATCTGCACGGCCCCGCTACCTTCATGCCGCTCCTCGCGGATCGATCCGGAGGAATGGCCTAGGGATGTGCCTCACTGAAAACAAACACACGCTCTCTATACTTTGTTTTATTTATAGCTCATGTTGTTCAGGGGCCATTTGGAATCAGCCGGGGTGTGCTTTACTTATAAACGTGTTATATTATATTTAATGTTCATGGGTAATTAAGACGTATGAAGCAGGGGTTTGGTTGTTTTGGCTGTCGATGGGAAACATGGAATTACAGGTTAGCTGTTTTTTTTCCAGTTTTTTTACTGATCATTTTGAAAATAGAGGCATAACTGACATGGATCACTCATGGATCACTCATCGTACACACACACAGAGTGTGCAATACAGACTAGACATGGGGCGAGAGACGGAGCAGGAGCGAGACCAGGGGGGGTGTTGGGTTACGTCCCTTCTGCGTAATGTTTTTTCAGGCATGCTGGAGTCCTCTCGGCCCGTCATTGTTGAGCGCGGGTGGAGGGGTTTAAAATAGCCTGCATATATTTGGAGACGGCTCAGACACGTGATTGAATTAGAGCGCGTTGTCAGAGCTGTCCATTATTTTTTCCGTATGACTTTTCGCTACGTATCGTATTACACGTTTATTTCCCTCCAGGTGTACAACCGTCTGTACGCCCAAATCGATGGCCACCTGATAAGTGCACTTTTATTTAGCGCAGGCCTTTGAAAGCTTTGCCGTTCCATGAGGCTATTGTGGTCTTAAAGTGGTTTGGTTTAAAATTTAACCACAGGAATCTAAAAATAACAACACTTACACACAAGCAGAATGGGGGAATACATTGATTCACGTGAAAATAGGGATTATATGCTCACACAATACGGGCATTGTCAATTTGCCTCGACGATGTGCGCTTCTGTTTGGCAACATTCATTTTACAAATAAAGCCGGATCTGTGGAGCCCAAATCCTGCGTTAAACCACACAATTGACAGACAATATTGACAGAATTGCAATCCATATATCGGCACTCACAAACCTGCTGTTATATACTGGGGGTCTCTGCCTATTCCCTTCCTCAACACAACGCTGTGTGGTGTGTGTGTACTTTTAACAACTGGTGTGTGTTGCGGTTGAAAACCGTACCTCCAACAACAGGTCACGGCAGACCAGGCCCAGCGGCACTTTGGTAGATGGTCTGAATGCCAGCAAATCTCCGACATCGATAACCTTGGAGAGGGAAAACGTTAGCATGTGTTGTCTCTTATATCAGATCTAGGAACACAGCGCTCATTAGCAATGCCAAGGTAGGATCTCGCTAATGCTAGACATGAGTTGTGGCGTACTTAAGTTACCCTCGCCGAGCTTAGCCTTGTCATTGACATTTCCTTGTGTGCTGCTGGCTGCTTTTGATGACATCATACTCGAGGTAATGGGTGTCTTTTAAAGCCTGAGTGTGTTGCAAGATTGTGCTCCTGGTGTTTCCCTCAAATGAGTACAAATAATGTGATGGTATCTTCTTCTGTGTTGCCATTGAACCCTGCGATGTTCATTTGAATAACATGTCAAAGAAAAATATAGATTTTTAAAGGAAAGATAGGGGTATTATTTTTGTTATAATTGTGACAATTTCAGACTCAATTATAATTGAGTCTGAAACAAAAAATACAATTATATTTCCAGAAGGATGGGGGTACCTACATGACAGCCCACTGTCGCATTGCCAATCTTTATTTTATTCAACCCCTTTCCATTAATTTTTTCTAATGTCATTCCATTTCACATGCAGTAGCACCATGGCATGAATACATAAATACAGTTAAGAGCAAATGTCACATTTTAATATTAGGATGATTTGAAATGTTGATCACCATGCAGGCTACTGGCTCCACTCCCGGGCTAGTTTCTCCAAAGGCATTTTATAACACATCAGCTCTCTCTCTCTCTCTCTCATTCTCTCTTTCTCTATGCCTCACTCTCTTGTTCTCTCTCTGCTCCTTGCTATCTCTACCTCTCTCCTGTTCTTTCCCTCTCTCTCTCTGCTCTTCTCTATCTCTCCTTTTCTCTCCTTCCATCTACCTCTCTCTCTCTCTGCTCCTCTCTATCTGTACCTCTCTCCTGTTCTCTCAATCTCCGTACCTCTTCACTCGCTCTGTGTATCTTGTGTATCTCTCTCTCTCTCTCTGTCTCTCTCTCTCTCTCTCTCTCTCTCTCTCTCTCTCTCTCTCTCTCTCTCTCTCTGTGTGTGCATCTCTTTTCCTCTTCACCTGCTCATCCCAGCCTCCCCCATCCCACACACTGTGTCTCACACACCTACTGTCTGCCCGACAGGTATCTGTTGCTAGGCGACAGGCGGTGAGCAGTCGACTGCTCTTATGAGACCAACGGTTGTCCACCATGATCTCAACACACACACACACACACACCTACGTATTGCCGTACACTGGTTTGAATTGTGTAGCAAGAGTGCCAGCTACAAAAATGTGAAACTGTAGCTGCAATACATTTGCGTTATGCAATATAAATTGAGCCATTGCCTCGTTATTTATTGATATTTTATAGCATTTTTCCCATCTTCTTTGACGCGTTTTGCAGCCGTTTGCTCATGATTGTTTGATTGGCCCGTTGGGAAGGTCAGGGCTTTTATTTTGACAAACGGGTGAGATGCCAAGCACTACAAAGTGCTTATCCAGCTATTGATTCACAGTGGCAATTAGCTGGTAGCTCTAGACGAGGACATTTGTACTGTAAACCTCCATAGGGTGTGAACGGCATGTTCGCCAAAAGCTCTAAGACTCTGGGATTAGCAAGGAGGATTTCCCAGCTGCGACTGAAGAGAGAGCGAGAGAGAAAGAGGAGGTAAAAAAAAAAAACGGTTGGAAATTAAAGTTACTGAGTGTCTGTAAGCACGAGGTCGTTGTGGATGACAGCATTCACTGTTAACTACTTTAATTACGGCGAGATGCTATCTTCTTCCCGTTGCATCATTTAGTTACACGACGATTCGGATATTCCACTGTACACTCCTCGTACATTTTTACACCGCATTATATTAATAGCCAGACTGTCACCTAGCAACAGTGTGCCATTCGACTGTGACCAAAGGCAGTGTTTGTTGCCAGATCTGCCAAACAAAAACAGGGAAACGTGGACTTCACTGAACTAGCTTCAGCTTACCTTCCTTGGTAACCGAAAACCCTGACAAGTTGTCAATCAACTTGTACAGCTTAAACCGGAAACCTGGCTGTCAATCAACTGGCACAGTTTGAACTGGAAACTTTGCTTAGTTGTCAATCAACGTTTACCGTTTTGGCTAGGTGATTTGATTTGATATGAGGTACAAAGTGCTTGTGTCCAAAATAGACTTAAGTCCCTTATGATGCACTCAAAATAATATAGTCCACTACGTTTGCTCTGTGCATGCTTTGTCTTTTTTAGGGACGTGCTACGAATATGAATTGAAATTTGCGCGGCATGTGTTTTGGACTTTATTTGATTATTTGGATCATTTGTGGCAATAATTGCTTTCAATAATTGTTTCATACCCAGCCGTTTTCTCAAGAGTAATGCATAGACAATGGAACCCTCCGGCAACTGTCGTTGTTTGGTCACATGACCATTACGGTCGATCCGCATCCCCAAGGAAAATTATGTTAGCATTTTAGTCTAACCATGGTGCTCCACTCTGCTTAATGTTGTCAGTGTGGTGCCTTGCACAGTATTGCATCGGTTCCACTTAGGCTTGTCTGGATTCCACTTTTTTTTTTACTGTTGACTACTTAGTCACTGAGCAGACGCTTTTACCCTCGGTGACTTCAGATACATGACACTGAGGAGCAGGTAGGGCTCCTACTCGCTCGGGGCGAGCCGGGTTGCCTTATTAGCTTGGGATTCGATAGGGCTATCCACTGCACACGGCATGCATCAGAATTTGACTATGACACCTTCTGTACCTCACCTTCCATGGCTCCCCCTGTCCACTCCACCCACCTGCCTCACCTCCAGAGCCCTGGCACGGCTGAGGGAAATGACACATGTACCATTGGACAGGGGAGGGGGGAGGGGAGGGAAGGAGGGGAGCTGATTCAGTCCTCCCCTCCTCCCATGTGAGGGACGTCACCTCTGCTCGCGCTGATGTGCTCCGACACCCGCTTTTTGTGCTGATTTCTCGTTGTTCTTCACTGCGTGTATTTGTATGTGCGTGTGTGTGTGTGTGTGTGTGTGTGTATGTGTCTGTTTGTGTTTGTATGTGTGTGCGTGTGGGTGTGAGTGTGTGTGTGTGTGTGTGTGTGTGTGTGTGTGTGTGTGTGTATGTGTGTGTGTGTGTGTGTGTGTGTGTGTGTGTGTGTGTGTCACTGTGTACACTGCTGTCCCGGGCATTGGCTTGTCACTATGCTTACGTGGAGAGAGAGGTGGAGAGAACGCAGGAGCGAAATAAAGAGAGACAGAGGGACGGAGAGAGAAAGAGACGGATAGAGAGAGGAAGATTTAAAAGAGAGAAAGATATGTAAATAAAGAGAGCGGGAGAGAGAAATTAAGTGAGAAAGAGGGAGGTAGATATATTGAGAGAGGAATATAGATATAGATCTATATATAGATATATATATAGATATACAGATATATAGATCTATATTTATATCTATATCTGTATCTCTATCTATAGAGATACAGATATATAAATGGAGGAAGATAGAGAGAGGGAGACAGAGAGTGATGGAAATAAACAAAGAGGAAGAGATAGGCAAAGTGAAGGAGGGGTAGAGAGAGAGAGAGAGAGAGAGAGAGAGAGAGAAAGAGAGGGTGAAGAGGGGTCACCCTCATCTCTCTTATCCACCCCCTCAGCAGAACAGTCATACAGGGAGGAATGCCTCCCAACGGTCCCGGGAGAGCCAATCCCACAATGCATTTTGTCAGCTCCGCCACCACAACAATAACAGGAACAACCACAGGAACAAGAACAACAGCTACAGTGCTAACCAGAAGGAGCAGAGGGCAGTGAGAGCTAACTGTATGAGCACCAACATGACTGTAGCTCTCACAGCGAGAGAAACTGAGGGGAGGAGAGAGGGGTAGAGAGAGAGAGAGCGAGACGGAGATTAAACAGGCTCTTTCTCCCAATCGCTTTCCGTTCTCAGCAAATTAAATCTCCAAATGAGTGAACATTTAAATAGTCGTTTGCTTAATCAGTGTGGGTTTCCTCAAGTGTGGAATAGCGTTCTCCCCCAATCAAGAGCAGCGGATCACTGATATTGTTCAACCGATATTATTGTAATCAAGTTGAATGTGTTGATTACATGAAAAATATATAATATTAAAGACTGTAAGGTAAAGACGTTATTATGTCAAACTGAGCAGAGTATTAGTTAAATTATATATATACCGGTATAATATATATATATTTAGTGAACAAATATATTTAGTGAATAAATACAGTATATAGTGAAAGTCTTTATATATGTCTTCATATCACATTGAGCAGAGTAGTAGTTGTAGCTCTTCTGGATTAATCGTATATATATATATATATATCACAGTATTATATGACAAAGACGGAACAAGGAATTGGCCAGACAGCATGAGCCTGCCCTGTAAAGACAGATAGTAGATAGCCTTGTGAACAGAACGTAGCACGGGCATCGGGGGCTAACTGTGGTGTAAAAGCTGTGATTCAGTGATGTCACTGCAAGGCGTCTAGGAGGAGAGGATGCCTCCCCCTCCTCCCCCTCCTCCCCTCCCCCAGCAGCCCATCACAGCCCCTCACATCACAGCCACGCTTTGCGCCCCACCCACCCCCCGCGAGACAATGACCTCTTCTGTCAACACACATAATCAAACTAGTGTCGGCCTCCGTTATCTTTTTTCTGTCTCCTTCTACCTCTCCTCCTCCTCCTTCTTCTCCTACTTCTTCTCCTCCTCCTTCTTCTCCTACCTATTCTCCTCCTACTCCTCCTCCTCCTCCTACGTATTCTCTTCCTCCTCTTTCTCCCATCTCTCCCTTTTGGCATCTTCCTTCTTCACGTCCCCCCTTTTCCTCATTCCTATCCTCTCCTCCTTCCTCTCCTCTTCCTCTTCCTATTCTCTCCTTCTTTTTCACTTCTTTTAGTTTTTTCTTCGGCCTCTCCTCTCCTCTCCTCCTCCTCCTCCTCCGGCCCCTCCTCCCTCATCGCCTCCTCTAGAGGGATAGACCCTCACGGTGTCCTCTTACCTCCAGACTCCATGTCCTGTTAATAGATCTTGTTAGCCCAGGTCACGACACACACACAGACACACACACACACACACACACACAGACACACACACACACACACACATACACATACACATACACATACACATACACATACACATACACATGCACACACACACACACACGTGGGAGGATAGTCAGAGGGGAAGTCTACTGTGGTAGACAGGGAGGCCGACCCTAGTGGTTTGAATGTTTGACCCCCGGCTAAAGGTCCTGGGTTCAGACCCCCAGTGTCTGCATCATATATGCCTGAAACACGTCTTCTATTTAATTGCATTAATCTGTCAAAATTCAGTCTGAGTTGCTTTGGATAAAGGCGTTTGATTACCAGTAAACAGTGATTGGCTGTGCTTCTCAGAATGAAGATGTCCTTTTCTTCCCCCTGTTCACTTCTCCTTCATTTCGGGGTCTGGAACATGCAGATACAGTGTGGAGGTGTGAATGATGATGTATTCCCTCATCCCCCTTCGGGAGGTGTTCAAATCTAAATGTGAAATGATTAAAAGGGGCCTGGAGTCACGCTGACATCGCTTCCATTTCCGTGTGGTTGCCTCCGAGCACGTCTCAAATTAGGGTCAAGTCTCTGAACCATTACCATTATGATTGCCATTTCACAGCGTGCTGAAAGCTTTCACATAGTAACCTTTTACAGATGTTTGATGAGGTGGACTCTGTTTATTTGGATATTGAAGTTGTAGATTTTAACTCAATATTTCACACCGATTTAAATGTCCAGACAACACGCTGGTGTAATTCTGGTGTTGCTGTTGCACGACCGAATGCAGAACCAAATGGGAGGAATTCTGCAAACAGAACAGCTAACCGACTCTGTGGCTTGATGTAACGTGTCTTCAGACAACAACGACGGCATACCTTGTCCTAAAAAGCTAGCATTCGTTAATTTCATTTTTCTCAATAATTTCTTCTAAAGCGATGGCAATAGGTCTATTTATACCCTGTGTGTTCCACACTGGTGACATATGCAGATGGAGAGGTCTGAGTAGGGAGCAATAAAGCATCAGGAGACGACTGAGATAGCGTCAGCTGTCTATCCACCCCAGAGTCTAATCACTATGAGTGACGAGAGGAGAGGGGCGACGAGGGGGAGGAGAAGGGGAAGGGAAAGAGAGGAGGGGAGAAGAAGTGGAAAAGTTCAAGGAAATCAGAGCCGTCTCAACTACAGAGTCAAATCTTGGCTTGAGAGGGGGAAGAGAGGAGAGGTGAGGATACTAAGCAGAGGAGAAGAGAGCCTGGCAGGGGAGAGGCTACAGGAACATGGAGATGAGAGGAGAGCAGAAGACTGCTGAGATAAGGAGAAGGAGAAAGAGAGAGAGGGGAAACTCAAGGTAATGAAAGCTCAACCTCAAAGATAGTCTAACCTCTGCTAGAGACGAGAGGAGAAGAAGAAAGCAAGAGGAGGAGATCAGAGAAACGATCGGAGAGGAGAGGTGAAAGTGGGGAGAGAGACGAGATGTGATGAGAAGTAAAGAGAGGGAGAGAGAGCTCGGGCAGAAGAGAGGTGAGGAAAGGGTAAATGTAGATTGCTAGGAGATCCAGAGCAGGGTTCAAAGAGGACTAGAGGTGACAGCCGAAAAACGATGCATAGGGTAGAGTCGGGTGAGAGGAGGATAGGATGAGACAAACTGCAGTAATGAAAATACAAGACAGCAGGATTGAATTGAGAACACTGGGCCTACCCTCTACTGCTCCTTTCACTATAACCCAGAGCTGTTGATTTATCGCAGACCAGGAGTAAATAAGGGTCAGACCCACAGGGATCCACATGGGTGATGGATAAGTTGCAGAAGGTGAATCAGCAGGAGGGATGCAATTCTAGATGGTTATTTTCGCCCTCGATCAAGGAAGCTGATCACTGATGTTTAATGAGTCAATTCACATACAAAGTATGTATGTGAATAAAATAAAATAAATAAGAATATTAATACCAAACGGAGCAGGGTAGAAGTTATTGTAGAATTATAGTAATACAACGTGTTATATGAAGAAGACAGCAGTAAGATTTGTAGGTACGATGGTGAGGTGAGGTGGTTGGCTGGTTTTGATAAAGAAAGTGTGTATTTCAAACATGTAATGTACAGTCTTGCGCCATAGTTCTAGTCATGACTGGTGATGGCGTGCCCCCTCTTTTAACCTTGAAATTGGTTCAGTAAAAAGCATCATTAATTTAAGTCTATATGGTGGTGTGTTACATCCTGGCCTAATGATTGATATGAAGGGATACCTATAGGCCTGCTGACACGGTTGCAGATAACCTCCAAGAGATATTGATTCAGATTGATCATAGTCATAGAAAAATTGATTCAGGCCGTCAAGATAATGAATGCTTTTCCATACAACATCTCACACCGCACGGATCATTACCTCACTATGACCACGTAACACCAGCGATCGGGAATAGATTAGCTCCTAAGAACACCAAGCCACTAATCACTCCTTCCTCTCAGCCATGTTGTGGTCGTTAAACAAGTGAATCTCCCATTCATATCCGGACCTTGCTCTTTATGGTGCAGGGTCATCGGTCGGCGCAGGTTGGACTGTAGGGAGCCAATTAGGAAGCCTTCTTCCCACAATCAGCCACCATCTTGCGCCTGGCGTTGCGTCCACTGTTGCAGCGTACGGGTTTCTCTGACGTTAATAGGCCTCCTCCGAGTGGGTCTGTGTGCAGTGCGTGAGGCAGCTTATTGACAAACTGGGAGCGGCGTAGGCAGCGAGAGAGCTGAGCTTGTTAGAGGAGGTGGAGCGGAGTTTGACAGAGCAACGGGGCCGCGTTCGAGAGACGGCTGATGGCGTTGCGAGGCTGTTTGTTTGTTTGTTGCTGTTGCTGAGTTTCGGTCTGTAAAGTTTGGGTGAGTGTTGTCAACGGAAAGGAGGTGGTTGCGCCGTGTACTCCCAGGAGAAATAAAGGGTTGGCTTTCGTAACTTCATTTAAACATTGTTAAAACAATTGAATATCTATTGCACATTTAATTCCATTTCATTAAATCTGAATTATATAATAATAGTGTAATTATACAAATAAGAAACAATAACAGCATCACAGAAAAATGCATCCACATTTCGATAGAGTTTACAGTTTTCAGTCGGTACAGTTTTTATCTCCATTCAATAATTAATTCCAGTTCAATGAAATTGATTATACATGATATAAAAAATATTTCTAATTATTATGCAACAGAACTCGGCTATACGATTGTGCGCCAACTCTGCAGCCATGAGAAGTTACCCTGCTTGATACAAACAGCGAAGCTCACAATAGACAAAGATATAGAATATAAGACAACAGGAGGGTCATCAAAATATAGACCCATTTAAATTCTTAGACAGGGAACATTGAGGCAGTATGAGTATAGCTGAAAACAACTTCTTTCATGACCACAAAATGAGTCTTGGCAGTACAACTTTGACAAGTATGAGATATCAATTTGTCCTTTGGCAGGCAGTGATGGTTCATCACAGACCGCATAATGAGTTGCATGGTTCTGTCCTAGTGTCACTGCCATTTGAGATGTTACAATTGCCCCTTTTTACAATTGTCCCTGGTCTCCCCTACACAGTTGTGTAAAAATGCAATTTAGTGAACACGATAGCCCCCATCAAATCTATAGTTTACAAAGGTTTTTAACACGAAGAAAGACAGCAATCAATCAATACAAATATCCAAGGAAATAAAATCACAGATATTGAATGTGTGGGGTCTTGACCCCAAAAATTGGGTTCCCAGTTTAGAGGCTCACTATTGCCTTTTGATTCATAGGTGAGGTAAGTGATCTGGACACAGAAACACGGGTCCCCTCCAAGAGAATATAAATCAATCATTACCCTTCAATGGCAAACACACTCACGCACACACACACACACACACACACACACACACACACACACACACACACACACACGCACACAAACATAAACGCACACATGCACACACACACACACACACACACACACACACACACACACACACACACACACACACACACACAGTCACAGTCACACACACACACCCCCCCCCACACACACACACACACACACACAGTCACACACACACACACACACACACACACACACACACACACACACACACACACACACACACACACACACACACACACACTAACCCGTGTCTGTTTTATCTAGGTATAATAAGCCCAAGGTCATGTCCGTCATTCTAGAGGTTAACTGAAGGATGATTGATACAGAAGGAATTACTTTATGGATCAAAGTCCAATTGTTTCCTGATCTAGTGTTTTAAAAGGTCTTCTGTTAAGAACTTTATGTGTGTGTGAATTGTAGTTTCATTAGGTAATGGCTGTGGAATATCCTCCTCAGTTGGATTCCCCCTTCCTACAGTTTTATTTGCCAAAGTTAGACAGATTATCTTTCCATTAAAGTAAATCACCTTTATTGTGTGTTTCTCCAGGTTACATCTCTCCAGTGTTTGCTTGATGTAGTGATTAGGGGCAATTACCTTTGCTTGAAGTCAAATTAGGTAGCAGAAAGCATATCTTTTTCTCTATTTCTCTATCTCACTCTCTTGCTCTCTTTCTATATCTCTCGCCCCCTCGTTCGCCCTCCTTTTCAGTAAGCTTGATAAACAAAGTCTGGACTTTACCTTCTTCCCTTTTTCAGAAAACCCGACACCTGTGTTTGTTATATTAAGAATAACTCCTCCATAACCATGACGATCATAGTTGTGTTAATAAAGTATTCATATTAATAAATTAATACATTTATTCTTCCTTTCGTATTATCCTCATCTTGGAATTAATAATAATTCATAATATATTTAGTCATATCTAATAGGCTGAAACTATCACCCTAGCCTATTCTTTGATCGTATGAGTCACATAATTTCTCCCCCTCCAGTTATGTCATATCATCCTAATACACAACAAGCTAGAGCTACTATATATGAGAGAGAGAGAGAGAGAGAGAGAGAGAGACCACTTTAGCAGCAGGGTTTGGTTCTCCCCTACCATTCACACTCCCCTCCTCTCGACCCCTCCATCCCTAATCTCATCATCGTGGGTAATCTCGCCTGCATCTCAATCTGCATCCATTACCCGTCGCCGCTCTGCCAACGATCAGCCGCCGCTTCAGAGCGACAGCCCAGTGGAGGGACGGTTAGTGGACGACAATTGCTGACCTTTCATTTTCTCACAAGTCACCGCGTGCCGGGGTGCTATTTTTAAACCACTGAGGCTTGAGGAAATCGAGTATCAATGGGGTTGAGATGCGGCACAACATTATGAATCAGCCTCCTCCTCCTCCTCCTCCATCATCCCTCTCTATCTCCTCCACCTCTCCACGTCTCCCTGTTTAGTCCCACGGAGGCGTTCGTCTCTGTGAGGCTGCTGCTGCTGGGGGCTGAGGCCTGAAATCATGTATCTCCTTGGTTCTTACACAGAATAATGGATGCTTCATTTGAACATTCATTTGATCCTTCAGCCCTTAATTAATTTATTATTATTATTATTTTTTTTTTTTCATTTTTTGTTTTTGTTGTTTGTTGTTGTTTGTTTGGGGTTTTCTCAGATTGTTTCTCAGCCACCAAAAGTGCTATGTCTTTCATATACTGTCTTTCTTTCTCTCTCAAATATTTATTGATTTAATGATTCAATCCCCTATCAAGAACCCAGACGTACTGATGAGCCCGAGTCAGTATTATTGTGTATCTGTATTGCTGAGTTGGCATTTGTCATCTAACCCTCTTATACCCTCTTTCCTACGGGAATTGGGTTAAACCGGTTAGATGAAATCACCCATGTCACCCACTTATATCCATGTTCATCATCTTATCCGTGCTGTTCCAGCAGGGCTCAGACTTGGCCCGGCACACAGACGCGCCACAGGAGTTTTCATATATACGATTCACAAGATGGATGCCCTCTTTTGTGACATTGATAGGTCTGCTCACATGTCACATTCATTCCATTCATCACATTTATCACATTGAGTTTATTTCGCCTGCT
>NC_140277.1:7977810-8007241 GCF_964030765.1 Micromesistius poutassou
CACACACACCGGCCACCCTCAGCACCACTGAACCAGACCTAACAGACCCATATGTTAAAATGACACACACACACACGCACACACACACACACACACACACACATCCTACATCAGCACACCGACATTTGATGCCATAGGGCGACAGCTGAATTTCTATGTGATCCCTCAGGGACAGTAGCTATACAGTCACATGCATGTTTCATTGCACATGCATGTGCTAGGGGGCATATTGACAACTGGAC
This sequence comes from Micromesistius poutassou, assembly GCF_964030765.1. Classification (NCBI taxonomy): domain Eukaryota; kingdom Metazoa; phylum Chordata; class Actinopteri; order Gadiformes; family Gadidae; genus Micromesistius; species Micromesistius poutassou. Next base: position 7,978,053 of record NC_140277.1, read on the forward strand.
GCATTCTCCTTCTTCTTCTGCTTCTCTTCCCTGGTCCTCGTTCCTCATGGAACCACTGCTGTGTAGCAATGTCTTTGTGTCAGTGCTTTTTACCATCGTGATGCTAACCCTCCCTGGAAGGAGGGATACTTTTAGGGAGTGTGAAGGATTCTCAAGATTCCTTGGAGTTTTTTCCTTGTCCTTTAGAGGGCTCAGGGTTAGGAAGTCATCATATATTGTGCCCTGTGAAGCCCTTTGGGGCTGTAATTGTAACAAAGGGCTAGAATTGACTTGATTTGAATCTCTGTGACTGATCCCTAGTGCACCAATGTAAGCAACGCACATTGTATCGATGCCTGGTTCGATCCTGACCTTCGACCTTGTGCTACAAAGGTCATCCTCTATCCTGCATGTTTGTCTTCTCTGTCCAGTCAATATACAAACATAGATCAATCTGTGCCTGGTGTTCTGCTTTTATGAGTCTACATTTCCCTATTTTTTCCCTTTTTACCGGCAAATCATATTGAAACTCTTCTTTTTGCTTTTTCTCTTCTCCAGGAGGTCCAGAAGCTTACCAACCCCGTCGTTATTCAGGCAGATGGGACGATCAAGGCAGATGAGAAGGAGGAAGTGCCCATGAGCGAGGTGGGGTGGATGACCTCAGTCAAGGACTGGGCGGGAGTCATGATATCTGCCCAGACGCTCACCGGCCGAGTGCTAGTAAGTTCTACCACTCTCTATCTGCATACAGTAAAGTGTTGGTGTTTCCAGAAAGAAAAATACTGGGTTTGATCCCCAAATGTCTGCAGCCGTACTTAAAGTCTTCGAGTGAGCTACGGGAAGAAGATGACTGTGCCTGCCAATGAGCCTGACTGCTCATATCTGACCAACATTTTTGACAATCTCTTCCTGATTGGTTTTAGTGAATCCATCTTGCCTGTGAATCATAATCGCCGACACAGCTTAATCCTCTCACTGGAGGACAGGGAGGGAGGGAGCAGAGAGGCAGGGTGCGTTTTTATTAGGTTGTTTATCTGCAAAAAATCTTGCTCTTTCTCTCTTGACAACTCTCAAATCGTACCTACAGCACATTGAATACATTATAAATGTACCAATGGCCTGAGAGTTTCTTCTTCCACCCTAATGATGTTTACAGTATACACACACGTACCGTTTCAACCTATGCCCAGCTCCCTGATCCCTTTGCATCATGCCACGGGGCTACGACCTTCCATGCCACGGAAGACCGGGCCGTGCGGTGCTGACAGGAAAAAAGCTCAACCGCAAGTTTTCATGATGTCAAGTTAGAGGTGTCAAAGGCCAGAATCGAACATCGTGTTTGATGCATGACTTTTTTACACATAGCTTACCTTCGCCATCCGGATCTTTTTTGGGGTGCCGACTCCGGTGTTAATTCTTCTATTGGATGACTTCTGTGAACTACCTGATCCCCGACTGCGGCTCTCCAATGTCCATAGCATTTGCACAATTTTTCTTAGCTGTTCTTGCCAAGCTCTCCAAGCCTGGTATTTGAACTGGCACAGGGTAGCCTGCTGCATTGCACACTCTCACAAATACACCTGCAAACTAGTACACACACACACACACACACACACACACAAACATACATGTACACACAAAAACCTGTGCATGCATACACACAAACAGACATGCACACACACACACACACACACACACACACACACACACACAACTCGCTCACACACGTGCACACACACACACACACACACACACACACACACACACACACACAATAACTCTCACACACGCACACAAACATACACGCACACATGCACACAGACACACACACGCATGTCTCACACACAGACACACACCCTCCCTTCCTCCCTCCTTCCTTTGACCCTCATCTCACCCTCCACTGTCTATTCCCTAAATGTTGAGCCTTGTTACAGCCAATCACATTTGTTAGGTAGCCTCCTTTCTTGACAGTCCTTCATGGATTTTGTTATCGATGTAACATTGTCTGCTAGCGATACACTCTTAGGTGGACATATTGGTTCCCTTTTTCTTATTATTGTACATATTGCATCGCCCAATAGATTCAGTTTCAGATTATTCTGTCAACAATCTTTATTAATCCCACACACGGGAAACGTGGGTGTCACGACAGAATGGCTGGACAGAAATATTAAATTGAAAAGCAAAGAACATTGTCTAAATAGCAATATAAATCCACATACACAAACAAGAAACGCATCAAGCCCAGCAAGACGTGATATAATTCATACCCTGTTGCGGTTAGATATAGCCAGGGGCACAAACCTCTTTCCAATCAACTCTCTTGCAGATCACAGATCCCTACCTGAAGCTCAGTATCTTCTCCCATCCATAATGGTTTTCAGTTTCTTGAGTGGGCTGCACTTAGCCGGCACGTCAAATGTAAGTGACATGCATCTGCCACAGCGGATGTACCTCTGTCACGTGTGCAAAAGGTCTGGAGAAAAACGTAGGAGAAAAGCATTGGGACAGTCTAGATGCTTTCGTGTTCTACTCCCAGACAAAGGTACTGGGTTCGATCCCTCAGAGCCCTCTAGATTCCTCAGAGACCTGTAGCTATCCATGAGCAAGTTCAGTCACCCCTAACCCCTTCCCTGCTCTTTAGTGACAGCTATTCTGAAAATTCAGTTGAATTTTGAAGTGGCTTAAGCTAACAGTGTGTACAACATTGTAAATACGTTGAAGTCTGATATTATATTTCAAGTGTGGAGGTGGTCTTTAAAACCATCCAAAAGATTGCTGATGTAATGCGCTATGGGATGCAGCTCTGAAACGTGGGGAACCTGTTGGACCTGCTGTTTACTAACGATTACCCACGCTTCCATTCGCACAGGAGTAGTTTCACATCTGTTGCACATCGTAAGACCGTCTCAAGCTGTCTGGGGGGAAATGGAACGAGACGGCAGAGGGGATAGGCTCTCCAAACACACTCGCCGGGGAAAAGTGTGTGGGAATGCAGTGGTTGCTTAGCGCCAGATGACTTCCAGGATGCTCGGAGGAGAGGAGAGGAGAGATTCTGTAGCGTCCTCATGGGAGCTGTCAGCTGGACACAAATAAAACAGCCTCCCTCTCTACCGCTCTCTTCCATCACTTCCCCTCCTCACTCTCTGTTCCACTGGCATGGCCGTGCCATCCTTCCTGCTTAAATACCCAGCCCTGGAAACGTGCACACTGCCAATTTGGTGTGTGTGTGTGTGTGTGTGTGTGTGTGTGTGTGTGTGTGTGTGTGTGTGTGTGTGTGTGTGTGTGTTGTGAAGGAGATGAAGGACAAAACCATTAGAACGTGAAGATAGGCACACGTTCATGCATACGACCACATACAAACGCATGCACACTCACTCCACAGTGTGTACAGTAGTGATTTTTTACCAGGCACCTAATACATATTAACGAAAGTCAATAGACTAATGTTTAATTCAATGATTACTGGATAGATATATACCGTTTGGTGCATAAACTATTGAGCTGTATTCCACTGGCGTAGTCTCTCTCTTCTTTCTTTCGTTCCTTTGCTCTTTCATTCTTCCTTTTTCTTTTCGTTCTTTTTCTCTGCGTCTCCACTGCAGTGTGTTGTGATGGAGGTGTTTGTGTGGAGGTGAATGAGTGTATCTTCATTGGGGTAGATTCCAACCGTTTGTGAGCCCATGGTTCCCTGCCATGTCTCGTACACATAACACCCAGATAAGAGCTGTGTGTGTGTGTGTGTGTGTGTGTGTGTGTGTGTGTGTGTTTATGCCTGTGTGTGTGGTGTGTGTGTGTGTGTGTGTGTGTTTATTGGTGTGTGTGTGTGTGTGTGTGTGTGTGGGTGGTTTTTGAAAGATGCTTGGCCTCCCGTCTGTGTTCTGCCGCAGATCCAAATCTCAGTAAACATCCGTGTATATGTGTGTGTGTGTGCGTGTGCGTGTGCGTGTGTGTGTGTGTGTGTATTTGTGTGCAACCAGCCTGGATGGCAACAAGCAAGGTGCCATAGCGGTGCTTAGTCATCATATAGATGCATGCACGCACAAAAAACCCACACACTGACGCACGCACACACACACACACACACACACACACGCATGCATGTACACATACATTAATTAGCACACACATGAACAAGCACACACAAACTAACACATATTCACACACAGAGGCACACATGCATGTACAGTATGAGTGTATGTACACACACACACACACACACACACACACACACACACACACGTAGGCACTCATTGCATGCATGCACTCAGAAACACAGAGACACATTTAAACATGCACACATGCAACTACATACTCACACATGCATACTCACTCGCACACCCATGCACAGTGCGGATTGAGGCTGGATGCAGGCTCCGCTCTCTGGATTGAGATGGATTGCCCCTGGTCCTCTGATGGGATTGAGCCCTCCATCTCTGTTCATTTGTTGGCCTTGATGAGTTTGTAGCGAGTGAAAGATCAAGTATACCCACGGGCTGATTGAACTACAATTCAAATCTAAATCCCAATCCATGGGACTGGCCCTCCACCACCACCACCACCGACACCACCACCGACGCCACCACCACCACCGCCACCACCGCCACCTCTGGGTTGTTTCCCAGCGGGGGCCGGTGTTACTGGCTGGGAGAGAGGGAGGAGAGGAGGAGAGAGGGAGGGGGCCTCCTTGCTGTTGTTGCGGCGGCCCCGGGGGCCCATGAAGCGGCGGGTTGTGTGTGGCTGTCGACCTGCTGCTGGGCTCTCGTGGGAATCGGAGGTTAATGAACACGTATCTGTCCTCACAGTGTCATCATTTAGTCTGGGTGGGGGTGAGGTGGGGACCCTGTCTCATTCTGAGCGCTGACGGGCTGCTGGGAGGACAGAGAGTGTGTGTGTGTGTGTGTGTGTGTGTGTGTTTGTGGTGCGTGTTGTGTGTTTTAACATTCACGGCCGGAGCCTTGGTGAAAACGCGCTTTCCTTTTAGATGAGACACCGTTTGTCAAAGTCAACTGCCCTTGTGTGATCCTAGCATTTCGCCACAACCTACACACACACACACACACACACACACACACACACACACACACACACACACACACACACATACACATACACATACACATACACACACACACACACACACACAGTACACACAAACACACAAACACACCATACACACACACAAAACAAACAGCCCACCCTTCACCCTGTATCCAATTTCTATTAGTGTAGGAGTCATTTTGTGTGCCTTTGGAAAAGCAATGGGGTAAAATGAATGATACTTTAGCCTGCAGCTGCCGCCCTCCTGCTCTATATGGGTCTTTAGCTGTTTGTGTCACCCATCACCTCCACAATATGGACTGATCAATTATTTAGGAACCAATTCACCAAAGCCAGTGTAGCTTTTAGTCGCCAAGGTGAGAGGGCAAGCTATTAGTGTCAATGACCCCGGGACCAATCTAGACTGACAGCCCTCAGAATAGATGGAAAGAAAGTCCACCCATAATGGAAATTTTACCAAATGGAAATATGAGGAAAGTCCTGTTATTTGGGGAATACTGGTAGGTAGGCTGAGTGTGTGCTGAGCTGTGAAAAGGCTCCGGATTTGAAAGCCGATGTCCACAGTCTACAAGTTGGTGTCTTTGAGCAACAAGCCTTGTCCGCTACTCCCTAAAAACAAAATATTAATAACAAACTAATTATTCACTGTACTATCTCCACACAATAGAATCACAGCAACAGACAACGCTGATTCTATGCCACAACACAGAACCAAACCTCACCTCTGATCTCCTAATGGACTGCTTATAAATGCTTTGACAGCTACACTCAGGCAGGATGTGGAAATAGCCTTTTTCCGGCGAGCTCATCCGGGCCAAAGCAGGCGCACAAGATAGTAAGCTACTCCTATTATTTCATAATTTTTGTGTCGAGTCTGTAATGACGGTGCCCTAAAAAATGCCTTTTTTAAATCCCGTAATGAAGAAGACAAAGGGCGGAGGATTATAACCCGTTCAACGTAGATATTTCCCCTTGTCTCGCTGTGCCGCTGATTCGCCCGGCATGCCGGGTCCAGAAATAGGTCAGCCCTGCCAGCTTTCTTAATGCGATCTTTGGTGGGGGACCGCGGACCATCTGTTCCCGTGGCTGGGTTCCTAGCCCTATGGTGATCCCTCTGCCCGTGCATACAGCCTCCCATCACATGGCCGTCCACATATGGAGCCCTCTCCGTCAGCGCCGTCATCTGCCAAGCCGATGCACCGCGGCCGCCCTCGTCCATCTAGGCAAAAGAGCAACCTATCGTTAAGTTTAGGGTTCAGCGGGATGAAGTCGCTTCAACTAAATGTAACTTTTATTTTTCGACTCGTACGGGGGACGGTGAGGATGAACCAACCGAAACCCTTTTCACATCTGCATATAAAGAATATTGTTTATATTCATTACATCTCATCTCAAATAGCATTAGCTAAACCAAACCACCGGTTCACAAAGAGGAACTAGCCATCTGAAACGATCTGGCATTGATACTGAAGATGACTACAATAGCACCCGGCTGATGTGAAAGTGTGTGCATACCAAACACAACAGACTAGTTATTCAGCTGTACGTGTGTTAATGACACATCTGGGGTCCTTATCACACCATAACAGGCTTTTGCGTGCCCTCCCCAGACAGTTTTTAGGGTGCATGAGCAGACCCTTACCTGACACGCCATATGGTTTGTGACACAGAAGCATCTGGGAAGTCGTCCTTGAGAACGATTTGGATCGGAGCAGGCCCTTTGAATCCGTCTATCACTGTCTATCACGTATCCTGTGTATCACGTCATTCCTCACGGGATGCTGATGGATCCTTGAGATGAGGAACTTGACACGGTTTCTCGCGGGGATCGTAATCTCGTGAATCCATCCGCCTCGCAAGGTTAAGCAGACCCCTCCCCCCCCGCACCAATAGGAGCCTTTACAATATCAAAGGCTCATTGTATATGAGCCTATTTATCCCAGGCTCATTTGAAACAGACGTCACTGCCTCTCAGTACCGATGTTGTCCTTATAGGTAACGTGTCAACCCTCATTTATCTATTAGTTATGTCATTTAAAATGTCAGCGTTGAAAACAGACAAACTCACTAACTTTACTTTGCTGCGATATCTGTGTAATAACGAGGTGCATTGTACCCGGTTGTTATAAAGCCCCCTGCTAAACCTGCCAGACGTGGTGCGATGTAGTGCGACACCATAAATAGAAGAATAAGTTATGCGATGATATCCATCCTCGAGTTTCATCACTTACCTGCCTGGGTCTACTTCCTGCGTTTGTAAAGGAAAGCCTCAAAACAGCTTAGAATATTAACACAATGAAATAATGAATCTAAAAATGAAGGGCGACACATTCATGAGAAGGACGACGTCATGAAGAGTAGGCACTGCTCACAAAGAGTTGAGCGTGGAGGTTGATGTTGAATGTGCAAACCACAAAGGTAAAAACTGTCTGGTGTGAATACAAAAGCCTGGGTGTGCATTTAAAGGACCAGAAGTGTCGTACAGTGAAACTTTTACATCATCTATGCATTTAAAATAATTATCAGACCGGATGACATCAGCTCTAAACTTTACGTGGACCAATCAAAACATGCGATGAAGTTGAATACGTTGAGTGTGATATGTGTGAGTGCGTGTCTCTGTGTGTGCATCGGCGTGCCAGTATGTGGGAGTGTGTGTGCCTTCCAGACCTTGTGGGGACTCTGTGGGGAAGGACCATTGTTTATCCCTGTGTCCCCGCGTCCCGCTGAGAAGAAAATAAGTGTCAACGCGTTCCCACCCTACTGCTTCACACTGTTCTGCTCCTCACAATGGCATGTGTGCGCAACGGGGTAGCGGTTTTGTAATGAGTGTATGTGAGGTGAGACTTCATAGTGTGCGATCGTGTGTGTGTGTGTGTGTGTGTGTGTGTGTGTGTGTGCATGCACATATGTGTATGTTTGTTTGTGTGTGTGTCTGTGTGTGTGTGTGTGTGTGTGTCTTTGTGTTAGTCGGCTTAATTAGATTTGTTTTATTTCGGGCCTCAGACCATCCACAGTTCTGCTATTTATTTTCCGTTATATCCGTATTTACAGTCCGTGTTTGTTTACGCGTCTGTGTGCGATGGGGTCGGATTGTTTGTGAGCGCATCAATGGACGTTACTAAGCTTGCATGCCTATTCGTGTGTGTGTGTGCGTGCGTGCGTGTGAGCATGTGTTTTTGTTTGTGGGTTTATGCGCATGTGCCCCATGTTTGCGCGTGTGTGTGTGTGCGCAATGTTTGATCACGCTTATTATTCTGTGTGTGTGTGTGTGTGCGATATTTGATCATCCTTATTATTCTGCGTGTGTGTGCGGAACTGATTCCGCACTGTGGGTAAACTCATCAGCGGCACTACAGCTGTCAGCAGCCTAACGCAGCGCCGGAGCCATCTCCCCTGTTTATCCTCCGCTGTCACCCGCTAGGAGCGGAGGAAAACAGTGTCATCGTAATGCAACCTGAGACCTACGGGGAGATTCTGAGTCTTTCTGCCATCTAATGGCGCTTCTGCCATTGAGTGTCGCCTCATTTGCAACGAGCACGTTCTTATTTCGTCGAATCGTTGCCGATCTTGCAGGCAAACACTCGAAACACACTGACACATGATGCACAAACGCATACACACACACACACGTTGTGCGGGTACACACATGCACGCGGATGAATGCAGCCACACACACACACACACACACACACACACACACACACACACACACACACACACACACACTTGATACACACACACACACAAACTTGAAAGACACACATGCGCACACGCACACTCATACTTTGTGTGTTTAGAAAATTGTTGAAAAGAGAAGATGCCATCATTCCTCCAGGAATAAATTCCGATGCCATATCTCTACATCAGACTCGGTCTTACAACTAGCAGATAGAGAGGAATCCAAGCATCTCTCTGGGCTCTATTCTGCATCCAGTCATCCATGTTGGGTTGGTCCCCTACAGTCTTATTGCTGCTCTGGTCTACTTTCACTGTTCATCTCTTGGTTTTTGAATCCCTTAATCATAGTTAGATGTGAATACATTTAAATAAATCTACTCAAGACTTTACTGTCATTAGCATCCATAAAAGAAGGTAACACAACATGCACTTTATGTCACTGCACTTTGGTGCACTGAGATAACACTTTTGTTTGTTTATGTATTTAATATAAGCCTCTGTCAGAGACCATTTTCTGCCACAGCAGATGGACTATAATGTTTTTCTATCTAATGTGCACGAGAGGTTTAGTGGACGTTCATGACCTTGGTTCATGACCATGGCGAGTCTAGGGCTGGCTGTGGCAAGAAGAATGTGTGAAACTGCGAGGCCGGTCCTCTGCCCCAACCAACAGATTAATGAACGGTTAACTGATGAATCACTGGTTGAGTAATAAGCACACAGGGGTTGTGATTCATTAGCATCCCAAAAATAGACCCAATACATCACACAGAAGACCCGAGTGTAATGGAACTAATCTCAAACCAAAAAGTTTCATCTGGCTCCGTCACTTAAGATAATGAAGAGAGATAGATTAAAAGGTGATGTATATGCTATTCCTATTTCATTGGCCATAACCTAGCAGTGATATCGAAAGCGATCCAATTATCATCGACTTAGGTGTGAATGGTCGATGATAGACTGATGGACTGCTGTTCATGCTGCATGGAGCACAGTGTGACGGAGATGCCTCATTCCAAGTTGGATAAGACCTTCTGTTCCTGAGATAAAGTAATTTCAATGTGTTTTACCTACCAACGGGTGACCTACCTGAATACCTTTTGACAGGAAGGTCGGAGGACGATGGGGGTTGGTGTTTTGGACCCGTGCATCCGTGCCAAAGCAAGTAATTTGACTTGCTTTGGAAGCTGTTGGTGTTGGCATAATTGTTCCTTCCAGAAATGGTTTCAGAGGACGTTACAGGCCATGGGGAGTCGCTTGGCCCGCATTTCTAGTGATTCCAAAACTGACCCTGACAAATGTAGAAAATGTGGAAGTCCCCCTAGCGAAGTGGTTCTGTTGAGGCACCAGGAAGGGACACAAACACAATTGGACATCCCATGACGAATCCCTGTACGCTTCCGACGCGAGGGCCAATAATTACATCATTTTGGGCTTGCAAACAGCAAGACACGGTGGTGAGTATAAAGTCAGTGAGGGCGGCAAAGACAGACTACAGGAAGTGAGAGAGAGAGGAGAGTGGGAATTTAATAGAGAGGGAATGTGATAGTGTGAGTCTGAGATAAAGGCAGAGAGGGAGAAAGACAGAGACATAAAGAGACACAAAGATCCTTGGATTGCAGGAAACTGCTATATATATATACTATGATATAGTAGCATACAACACTATTGTTTACTACACTGCACACGCTATGCTACAGAATTCTATGCTATAGTATTGTAGTTACTCTACTATCCTATACTATACAATTTCTCAGTCAAAACTCCCGATCTCTGTACCACGCAGAACAATGTCTCTGGTGTGTTGAATGAAAGTGCGGTGAATGGGTTTCCAGAGGCAGACAGAGCGAGCCAAGCAGGGCCCGTTAACATGAGCGTTGTGGGATCAATCCATCAATATCCCGGGATAGACATCATGCGGTGATGATTGGACCGGCCACGGAGCCTGATGGGTGTGGCATCGCTAGGCCTCCACTCCCTAGCCTGGGCTCCTCTGCCCCCCAGACCCAAAGCTTCCCTCATGGTTAGAGTTTCATTTGAATGAAAATGAAATCACATATTTTACAAGGGTTCCCTTTCCCGTTCTAATTGTGGTTTAGGCGGGGATGGGGACGGGGATGGGGGGGTTAAAAGGGTTTGGTTAATATATTTGTTTGTATATGTTAAGCTGGGCAGATCAATGCAGAACTATTCTGTGCGACCGCAGCTGTCATAGTGGACATGGTGCTGCATAGTTCAGCATTGGTCCCCTAGCAAACAGCTGTAGCATACTACAGCTAGCCTTTGTGTGTGCCCAAGTCTAATCTTTGCTTTGTATGATTGAGAGGTCAGCTTGGTTTTACGTTACATTTATGATACTACTAAGTTCAGTGATAATTAATGCATTTATAATATATACTACTCTACCACTGAAATGCAGGGAATCTGGCCGTTTGATAGATGGATAAAGTAGAGCCTAGGGTATTGGAGCCCCTTTGATCCCATCTGTCCAATATGAACTAGGGCCCCTTGGGCCACTGAAAAGTCGATAGAAGATGGTTGTGTTCCAGATGTAACATGTTTCATAAATACCATTGGGTGTTTGTGAAATGATTTGAATAAGTCTGGTAGCGATGGTCCCCCCCCCCCACTTCTCCCCCTCCCAGCCCCTGGACTGCAGGTCATAATGCTGAGTCACTCTATGTGATGAGTCACTGTCCTAAGCCCCCTCCTCCACACACACACACACACACACTCTCTGCCCCATCACACCCACCCCCCATCACCTCGCCCTCCAGCTCTGAACCGGCCTGCTCATATCCTAGATAGAATTAGAGCGGTATTCTGCATCGCAACAACAACCCCCCCACCCCACACACACACAAACACACACACTTATACACACAAGCAAACGTATACACACACACACACACACACACACACACACACACACACACACACACACACATATATACACTACTATATGCATGCACACGCCCATGCACACATTCCTAGTAACTGCCCGGATGGCAACACTGCAGACCAAGGGAGATGGAGCGATAGAAAGAAAGTGAGATAGTGAGAGAAAGACATGGAGAAAAACAGAGGAAGAGAGAGAGGGTGGGAGGAGTAAGATGGATGGAGAGGGGGTGAGTGAGACCGAAAGGGAGGGAGAGAGGTAGAAAGCGAGAGAGCAATTTTCACAGCAAGAGAGCGAAAGAGAGAAAGAGCGAGAGTGGGATGGAGAAAGAGAGTGAGAGCGGCCACAGGAGTGATGTCCCATTTAGCCTCACTTATAGGAGCCGAGTCACTGGTGACTTACAGGGACGGGATGTCTTAGATACTGCACTGACATTATGGCCTCAATTCTGTCTCCTTGCTCCCATGCTGAACACAATGGATCTCATGGAGACCCAGTTACCAACACAACAGTACTACACTTTGGATCACATGAGACCCAGTTACCAACACAACAGTACTACACTTTGGATCACATGAGACCCAGTTACCAACACAACAGTACTACACTTTGGATCACATAAGACCCAGTGGTCAGCATTTGACTCTCACTGGCTTTGGGCATACGACAATAACATTAAATTCTTCTTCTTTCCGTATGTTTTTTTTAGTAGGGCAGTCAAAACTTAGAATCTCTACATAAACACGTTGTAATATAGTATATTGTGTCATGTTTCACAGATAGAAAGGATTACCAGATGAGTGTTTGTCTCTGCAGAGTGAGAGAGGCACACCAGTGACAGGCGAAAACAAAACAACAGAACAAACTATTGTTTACCGACAGTCAGTCAGTCGGTCGAGCAAGAGAGCGAGAGAGACATTTAGGTAGGCTGTGCGCGAGGGTAGACGCAGACGTGTTCCTCGGTGCTTGTTAGTCAGAGCATCTTGTTCAATCCGACAGCCTCCTCCTATGCCTCACCACTGTCACCGCGCTGCGGTCTGATCCGGCGCCAGCGACTCTAAAGCCCACTGAAATGACGCATATACCCAAAGCATCACGAGGAGCTGCATCACATCGATCCAACTCGCTTCTAACAACGCTCTTTCCTCTCCATGGCTCTCCTTCTCAAGGCTCCCAGTTCCAACCTAGGCCTTCCTGGATCGGGGTGGACTTAAAAAGTTTAGATCTCAAGAAAAACATTTTTATTTACGTTGGGAAGTAGAATTTTTGAAATGCAGTCGAGTTAAGTGCTTTAGCCTTACCCAATCAGGACTTGAACGTTGTTATGACGCCATGACCTTTGCCTTGTTGTTGGGTAACATTAGAAATGTTGGCTTGTGGGTAAATGCCATGCATGAGCTGGTGAGGGTTAAGGCTTCTAGTCCAGTGATGCCTACAGGTAGACTGTGGACATGGTGGATGGAACGGCGTACCTGTCCAATGGTAGTCAAATACCCTTACTTCTACTACTTACTGCCTGCCTCCGACCTCCATTTTGAATTGTACCGTGTGGAAAAACCCTTCTGTCCTATCGAACGACAAACTTTCCCAATTATCAACCCTCCTTCTCTCTGTGGGATTTGCAGCACTGTCATTCAATTCTGCTGTTCATCATTCGTCTACTGCATGGAATACACAAGCACTGTGACTCAGAGAGAGAGAGAGAGATAAAGAGATAGAGATGGAGAGAGAGTGTAGGAGTGTTGGAGAGGATCAGAGACAACGACTCCCCCAGCTCTTCTTTATGAGCTACGGCTGCGGTTTCAGAAACTGCTCAAATATGAATGATGATGATGGTTGGAAGACGTGATGTGAAGAACGATGCACTGATGATTTTCCACCAACTTAAAATGGAGCCAACAGAGCAGTTGATCAGTGTCATTTTTTATTTGAATGTCCCGTCCTGTGAGGCACTGTGTGTGTGTGTGTGTGTGTGTGTGTGTGTGTGTGTGTGTGTGCGTGCTTGCTTGTGTGCATGAATGCAGTGATTTGTGTATCCCTACTCCCTACAAACTTTGGGGCAGGATAGTTCAGCTAAAAGGGCGCTGGGTTCAATCCCAGAAGTCAGTTTCCAGTCTGGGATCAATAAAGTAATAATCTTGTGTTGAGCCCCAGGCTACCTGCAGGCATACTTGAGCAAGATGCCTTCTCCTAACCCCGACCTGCTCATTAGTGACATCTGGATCCACTGTCCAACCCCTACCTGCTCATCAATGGCATGTATCTCAATCAATCAATATCCTTTATTTAACCAGGTGATTAAAAATCTATTTTCCAAGAATGACCTGGCCAAGAAGGCAGCACTATGATAAAATAAGCACAATCAACAAGTATCTGTATCCACCGTCCAACCCCGAGCTGCTCATTAGTGATATGTATCTGTATCCACCGTCCAACCCCGACTTGCTCATTAGTGACATGTATCTGTATCCACTATCCAACCCCCACCTGCTCATTAGTGACATGTATCTGTTTCCACTGTCCAACCCCGACCTGCTCACTGTGGGCATGTGTCTGAATGATGGCTTGTTTAATCAGCCATCAATGCGTTCAGAATTCTGCGTGTTCGATGCGAGGGGGGGGGGCTAACCACTGGTCTGCACTGTATCACCAGTCTCATATTTCCGTGCCACCCCTTACCCCCTTAATTGCCCTCTCTCTGCCCGTTGCAAAACCCCGCGTGAACCCCTCGGTTTCGGGTTCAGCCCGGCAGTAAAAGCTGTTGCCACTCGTGTCGTATTCTACACGCCTAATTGCTTATCTCCGCTCTCGTCCACGTAGGCACCATCTGGTGAGGTGCTCCCAACAGATCTGTTTCTCCCACCATCAGGGATTTGTTTCCTGGGAAAGAGGGTGGAGGCACGGTGTCCCTAAAACACATGCCACCTCAAGCAACCCCCAAACCCCCCCCCCCCCCCCCCCCCCCGCCAACCCCACAGCCCCGCACCCCCCTCTGCTTAATGCCGGCTCGCTGTTTCCATGAGGTCATCATTACGGGAACCGATCACAGGTGGAACGGGTGGAGGTGCGTGCCAAAGTGGCCGAGGTGGGCGGGGGCGAGAGAGAGAGAGAGATTAGTGAGGCGAGGGCGGAGGAGAGGGCGAGAGCGACATACGGACGGACGTGTAACGGAACGGGCCGAACAATCATATCAGCGACACGGAGCGGGCGAAGCGTGAGAATGAAACTGAAACAGATTGCGACGGGTGTTGGTTCAACATGAATGCTTGGTTTTTTTTGGGGGGGGGGGGGGCGGGGGGGTGGTGTTTTGCTATAATCCTCTCTCACACACTCAGGAAGCTCTCCCGCTGCTGGTGTCGCTGTCATTATGTTTTCACTGTCGATTCCCATCCAGACATCGAGAGGAGGAGGTTTTAGCTTTGGTTACTCGTGTTCCCCCGTGTTCCAAGTAGCCCCATGGAGCCCCCGCGTCCTAATGAAGTGGCCTGCAGGGCTGCCACTGCATACATGGCCCCCGAATTGCATCAGTACAGATTTTTGTTGGTGTACAAGCCGAGGCAGGATGGCTTCTCTTATTGTTTCGGTCTTCCCGAGAGGAGAATAGAAGGGAAGCCGTTCCATTTTCTTCTCACCTCTCCTTACTCTTCTCATATTTTCTACTCTCTTTTTGTCTCCTTGCCTCTACCCTTCTCCCCAATCTCTTCCCTCCTAGCTTTTCTCTTCGTCCTTTCCTCTCCTTCTCTCCTCTCCTCTCCTTCTCTTTCATCGTTTCTCTCTCTCTCTCTCTCTCGCTCCCTCTCCCCCTCCCCTCCTCTCATCTCCTCCCTCCTCTTATCCTCTTCTGTCTCCTATTTTCCATTTCTTTTCCCCTCGCCAAGAGACATAAATAACATTGTCAAACATGTCAAGGGCTGCGCCATGTACAGGGCACACACACATGCACAGGACACACACACATGCACGCACGGATAATAATTATGTGCATGTTTCAATTCAGGTGTCGTTACGCGTGTCGAATTGCAAATCGACTCATTCAAAAGAAGTGTACACGGTGGACACACACGTGCACAGGTTCTCCTTATGGAAGCACTTAATGTTAGTGTGTCGACCTTAAACATAAGGAGACGGAGATGTTGGTTCAGGGCTTTCCGAAGCGAACAGACGGAGTGTTGGCTTCCAGGACGACGTGGGGGCGAGGGAGACTGAAAGGGGCCGCTGCCTTTCTATTCATCAGGGAGTCGTGTATCTGCTCGCGCTTTGTGATTTACTTTCAGAACTTTTCCGCCGCCGCCTCATACACCTCTCGTCTAATCCGTCGTGTTCACTCCCACTTGGCAACCCATCGCCATGGTAACGCCTCATGCGGAATGTACAAGGGCTCCCTAATGCACCTGTTTGAGTCCCGTTGTTTTATGTCCCGCCCCCGAACACGGCGGTGGGTTTACCCGCACCGTCCGTCAGCAGAGTCGGGCCATAAAATAAGGGGGGGGGGGGGGGTAATACATGAGGAGAGCGATCCCCCAGTCCATAGTTCATTGGTTGTCAAAAGGAGGGCGAAGGTTTGTGCTCTAAGCGTTATTTAAAATGGCTGCCTTGACAGTAAACCTCTCCCTGTGGAGGTTGCATTTAAAGACTGAAATGTGTTGTGTGTAGCAATTTTATGTGACGTTTTTAATGCTACAGAGGATTCTGTAGCATTAAAAACGTCACATAAAATGTCACATAGCATAGGAGTCTGGGGGCTCGGCGGAGAAGGGGTGTGGGAGGAAGGGGTGAGGTTGGTGAGGCAGGGGTTGGGATGTGGAGCTTATGAGATGAAAACGTGTTGGTGATATTAAACCCATGAAGTCCCTCATCGCAGGGGAATAGCAATGTGACATAAGATCATACGCATCCATAGAAGGATGTGGCCGAGAGAGAGAGAGAGAGAGAGAGAGAGAGAGAGAGAGAGAGAGAGAGAGAGAGAGAGAGAGAGAGAGAGAGAGAGAGAGAGAGAGAGAGAGAGAGAGAGAGAGAGAGAGAGAGAGAGAGAGAGAGAGAGAGAGAGAGAGAGAGAGAGAGAGAGAGAGATACACTGCACACTTGGTGCAGACATTCCATGCTAATGTACAGTTGGTGTTGAGTCCCTCTCATCGTTAACCTTAACAGGTTAAGCGGAGGTCACGGGTATGGTGGAGCTGGGTCATGGCGCTAGGGTCATGACCTATCACGCTGGGTCATGACCTATCACGCTGGGTCATGACCTATCACGCTGGGTCATGACCTATCATGCTGGGTCATGACCTATCACGCTGTCTACGTGATAGGTCATCAGACTTCTGAATGTTTTCTGGTTTGCTTACTTTCTAGGTTATGGTGAATCCACAGTGTTTGGGGGTATCAGTGAAGGCCATCAAACAAATCCAAATTAAAGCAATATATCTAATCTGAAAACATTATCTGTAAGTGACGTCCGAAACGTGTAACGATGGACTTCATTTATGAACATGAAAAATGGCAATAGAATTTATGAGCAAGGCACTCAATTTACGTTGTGATTTTCAGTGTTTTGATCGGATTCAATAACCTTTAATTATATATAAATCATATTCTTTAAGATGTATTACCAACTAGCCCACTAAAGTGAGATCAGATGATATATTCCCTGGGGTAACTGAATTTGCTGAACTACCATTTTTCACCTTTTCCCTTTGCGATAACTCA
Source organism: Micromesistius poutassou (assembly GCF_964030765.1). NCBI lineage: Eukaryota > Metazoa > Chordata > Actinopteri > Gadiformes > Gadidae > Micromesistius > Micromesistius poutassou. The sequence goes on from NC_140277.1 coordinate 7,995,376, forward strand.
AACTTATGTTTGAGTTATCGCATGTTTTTAACAATTTGTTGGGTTTCAATATTGTGAAGCAGATGGATTATTTACTACGACACAATTTAATTTGCTACATTATTATACTCAATCATTCCCACACTAAGGCCCCGTTTACACAAGGACGGGTAAAAACTACGGTAAAAAAATATTTTATCGGAAGTGCCTTTCGTTTAGACGGTGACAGCGTTTTTGGGGCTTGAAAACGCAAAAATCTGAAACCAACCTCCAGAGTGGAAAACTTGAATATGCTCCGCCGTAGTGTTTCCGTCTACACTGCCAAGATGCAAAACTCTGCTCACGTCGCGTACGCGTTTATGTCACATACATGCGCCAGTACAGGGAAATAAACAAACATGTCGGATTATTTCCATGCGTCAGACCTTCAAGCTGCTCTGGCAGCTCTAATAAACTTACAGGAGTCTTTCCACGAACTGTACAGATAGTATTACTGAACAGAGAAGGATCTGTAATCACCTAATTCTTCTTATTACCAGCGGTAGCCATGTTTTGTTTTTCGCAGCGCAGATAAGAGAAGAAGGAAGATTCTATGCATGCGCTCAGACATGGCGGTGTTGTGTGATAGTGTATCACAGCACCACCTAGCCGCCTGGCATGCATACCCAATCGAATTCCACACACTTTTGCGTCACCATATGCACGCAGATTTCCTCCCGAAAACGCTCGTCTAAACACAGAATAAAAAGTGAAGACGCGACGCCACTTTTGCGTCTTCTGTTCAGACCGTCATCATGTAAACGTGGCCTTACTTTCATAATGTGACGTGTTTGCAATAAACAAGATATTAGCACGGGGCAGAACAGGCAGTGTGATTTGTTCCTGTGCGATTTCATTGGATCGTGCTAAAGGGACATTACACGCTTACCAGCTGTGTTGATGGGTGTCAGCTCCATGCATGCTTTATATAAGGGAACACGATGGATCAAATGATGCGTCCTACATTTCTTCAGCTAGAGCCTACAGGAATTTCTGTTGATTAGATGCAAACAAATGCAGAAAAAAAAGCTTTTTCTTCAGTCAACAATGTTTGCCCATACTTAATAGCTGAATAGGTGAATAATGCGACCGTGGCACAGAGATAACAAGGTGAGGGGCGTCCATTTTGTCATTTCACGCTATCTTCAAAAGGTTAATCAGACAGGCGGAGGCAGCGGCGACAGAAAGCTGATGCATGTTGTTCTCTTTGACCTCAAGCTGGTGCGGATTGGAAAGAGGCACACCGTTCCTCGATTAAGGCACGCCTACTTTTTTTTATTTATCCTTGGGAGGTCACCCCTCTTTGCGCCCCCTACCTCCCACTCTGTGAGAGCTCTTTGGTTTGTGAGCAGATCCATTCCAAGGGAAGGAACATGCTCAAAGGTGGATCCCGCTCTCCCGGTCTTGGTCCACGACCTGCCAATCATCTGCCGACCGACGGCGTTTGCTAATGCTGTGCTTTCTTCTCTCCATTGTGAAAACGTGTGCGAAGCGCTGTGCGCAAAAACCCTTATCAGCCTGGCTCAATTGTTAGCAGTGGGCCCAAGAGCTGTGTGTCCCCATGGTTGATAAAGTGCTTGTTAACCCTCAGGAAATGAACGGAAACCTTGAGTTAATGAGATGAATATCATGTCCTTGCTGCCGCCTCTCCTCTGAGATGCGAGAGGGGGAGTCGGTGGAGAGATATGTGTGCTCTTAGATATTTGAGAAGCCCCACAGTGGGGGAGAACGTCTAGTGGACCTTATTTGTTTAAACTGTAACGTAATGTTTATAAGTCTTTTCCATGTGCGAATGAAATTCCTATTCTGCGAGGGATTTTAATGGTTAAATCTTTGCAGTGATTTAGACATATATTTCCTTAATTGTTGAATTGAGTGTTTTTTCCAAAGTCCATATATATTAAATCAAACAGCAGTGTAGCATAGCTTTTCTTCAATAGCAAATTTCTCCTTTTAGTTTCTTCCTAATTACTGTCGAATTGTAGTTGGTTCGTTATTGTAATTCAACCCTATACTCTTGGCATGTATTCATGACCTCTATTAGCATATACACATTGTGGAAAGTGCTGGCCCTAGGCCTATATGTTGCTGTACTGGAAGCTGGTGCTTCTGGCTTAATATGAACACCTCATAAACAACACTGACAGTTCTATTATCGTTGGCATCCTTTTAGGTAAATACACCCGCCTTATCTTTATCAGCGGACAGCGTGACCATCCATTAGCATTATTGCTAGGGGAACAGACATTTTGAATTGAATACTTGGCAGTATTCACCCCTTTGCCCTCTTCTTGCCAAATGCTATGTGACATTTTTTTGTCGCCCGGGCGAAGGGCATCCTCAAATTTGGGAATGAGCTCCGGACAAAGTAATTGGTCTTTATGCAATCTAATACAAACGGTGTTGGTGTGATGAGGATTTGACATTGTTATCTTGCATAGGGGAGGGGTTGATTTATGCTGGGATTAAGGTTACATAATGGAAGCCAGTGTACTTTACCGGTACAGAGACAGCAGTCACATTGTCCTGAATACATTATAACAAAAAAAACAAAAAGCTGAAAGAAATAATATGTGATAAAAACAAGAGTGGAGAAAAAAAGGACTATTTAATATTCAGACGATGTCTCCATTGCTGCATTAAAAAAGACTCCATAATCCTTTTTTGGTCCAAACGGGACGTTGATAAAAACTGTTATGTATAAAGCATTGTGTTGTGTTGTGTGGTGCATTGAGGGACTCTATGCACACACAACAACAACAACAACACCAACTGATTCACCTCTCCTCCTCATAGTCCTCCTCTTTCTTCTCCACCTCCCCATCCTCCTCCTCCTCCTCCTCCAACACCTCCTCCTCCTCCTCACGTAGAGTCACACACACATGCCCGCGTGCGGCTGTAATCCCTGCAGATTGTGCTCACTATGGGCGAGTTTGTAAACAAAGGCAGGAGCATGTCAACCCACGTGTGGTAAAGGAACAAGGACTCCCTGGCTTGCAGAACATTCCAGTAAATTCTGCTGGCAGTTGGTGGGCGAGCGCCAGAGTCCTCATCTCTCCCATGTGAGATCTATTCGATTTACCTTATTGCCGTTTTGGCACCTAGTTCCCATCAACGTGCGTGCGTGCGTGCGTGCGTGCGTGCGTGCGTGCGTGTGTGTGTGTGTGTGTGTGTGTGTGTGTGTGTGTCTAAGCCTTCAGCACACACCTTTCTATTTTTATAATTTTTGGATTTTGTCCCTTACATCTTTCTTTCCTTACTGATAAGCAACTACTGGCATCTAAAGTCAAACCCAGAACATCGTTTAATGAATTATTATTAATTAAATGACTATACTAATTAAACATATCGTATCATTCTTATATATTTGTATTATCATTATTATTTTATGTTGTTTGTTAGTTCTTTGTTGTTTGCCTTGAACCCCAGCTCTGGGTTCTCCTACAGACAGCGGGAGTTACTTGTATATAGTTACCCTATTTATATGTAAATATTTAAATGAACAACTTGAAGCTGTTGTGCTTATCTGGTGTTGATGCCTGCAGCCGATTGACGCTAATTTAAGACTTAAGAAGGTTAATTATCTCCGGCAACACATTAGAAATATGCTGATCGCTTCTTCCTCATCGTAGGGAAGGTTAAGAGATAAGCAACAAAGAACTGAACCCAACTTTGATGTGATCCTGAGGCGTTTCATCAGATAGTGCTAAAGTGACAAAACACACTATCCAGCTGTACAGCTGCGTGTTAGCATGGTTGTGCGGTTCTTATATAAGGGCGCGCACTGGTTCAAATGTCACATCACAACACGGCAATTATCACACACATAGAAATGATGACGATCACATATGCCTCTTCGCAGGGAAGGTTAAGATGAGCTAAAAATAAAGTGACTTTGATGCTAACTCAAATACGCTTCCTCTCGTTCAACACATTGGTAACACTAAACAACAAGGGTACATTCATTAAAACTGTGTTAGAACAGTGATCAACTTATTATGATAAAGCATTATCATAGGGTTAGGGCTATTAAGTAATTTATACATTAATACCTTAGTTAACATGAAAGCCATTCTCTTACTATGAACATAATTGGTAAATGATTACTAGACCGTTATTAGTTAATTGTTGATTAACTTACTTAACTTGATCAATTTACTCTTATTGTATAGTGTGATCAACACGTTCATTTTGAACGTCATGTTTTCTAAAATAGCTGAATATTTTTAGTTATTAATCTTGATATTTTCTTTATTTGAGACCCATTTCTTTTTTCCAAAATAACCAGTGGTCCTAAGTGCCGCCCTTAATCACACCATAATGATCGTGTTGAAACAGCTGTAATTTAGTTGCACGTTGAGGTGATTTGTTCCCCGTTTGATTTTCAAGATATGCCCCCCCCCCCCCCCGCAAAAAAAAAAAAAATTGTACATTATGCAATCCATTATGTTCATTTAATTAATATGAACTCAAATGGATTCCATGAAACTGTGGAACAATTTGTACTGAAACAAAGGCACCCGATTTGTGAGCATGTGTCAATTTTCTCAAACTCTTCAGTTGACAGTAGATTCAAATGACAGTAGATACAAGGGCAGTGCTTATGCACTATACTGAGCCACTGTGCGAACACACCGTCTTGCATTCAGTCTCAGAAATGTATTGTACGGATCTAGTTCTTTGTATATGGTTGTTCTTTCCCACAGTGAGTCTCAGACTTTATGCATATGATTTGACCTTCACGTGCACAACATAGGGTGTTTTTGTGTGTAGTTTGTTTGTGTGTTTAGTCGGTTTATTTGTATTTGAATGCTTTTACAGACCCTTGTTCTCACGAGCATTGTGTTTGAATCCATTGCGTCTTGCTGTCATTTTAAAGACAGCCCTATCTGAGGGCTGCTGATGTCAGGCTAGTATTGGTTATGATGGTAGAGGTGAGTGGCTTTCTCCTCTAACACTGTCATTGGCTCTCTGCAGTCTGCTCACATACGTCTCTGCTGCCATAATCCCATTAGGGGTCCTCCCTAACACACACGCACGCACGCATGCACGCACGCACGCACGCACGCACACACGCACGCATGCACACACCACACACACACACACACACACACACACACACACACACACACACACACTTTTACACAATAATGCATGGCACACACAAACCCATATCCATCAACACAATCATACACTCACACACATCCATGCATGAGCCCACAAACCACACACCACACACACAAACACACACACACAAGATATGTGGCATTTAGACTCATGCTGTGCCTTAGAGGACACGCTCTAATTTCTCTCTCTCTCTTCACTTTTGTCTCTCCCAAAAGCCATTTTCTGCTACTCCTGGGAAGTACCTATATCCCGAGGGGTCTCTCAATTTTCCTTAGCCCTCTTTCCAACATATTCTTATCTATCCATCATCTATCTATCTCCCTCCACTTGCTTTGTTTTTTTGCTCTTCCTTTGTCCCTTCTCCCTTTCCTCTTCCCTCTCTCCCTTCCGCTTTCTCTTTCTGCCCCTCCCTCAATTAACCTCCCTCTCTCTATCCCCCTCCCTCTTTGCCTCTCTCTTTCTGCCTCTTTCCTCCATTCTCTCTCCTTCAATCTCTGTCTCTACATCTCCCTCTCCCCCCCCCTCCCTCTTTCTCTCTACCTTTGACTCCCTCTCTCTGTCTCTTCACCCACCCCTCTCTCTCTCTCTCTCCCCCCTGCCTCCATCTCTCTCCCCACCCCTCCCTCTCTCCCTCCCTCTGCCTCCTCTGGTTCCTTTCAGCTCTGTCCTCTGCGCAGAGCCAAGGTCACGGTCCCAGTCTGGGCCGATCTGCCACTAGACCGTCTGAACACAGAGCCAGGTGTCTCGGTGGACATAAACACTGCTTAGGACACCAGCTGTGTTATGCATGGAGTGCCACTATGAGGGAAAGGCACAGTCCACACATTGTCTTTGTTGATGTTGTTTGTCCCAGGAATGATATGAAATGATGGTAATACATAACATTTAGGGTAGATTCAGATTTTCCCTTTCAACATAATGCCTAACCCCCTACCTACTCCTCAATTCACATTCACTATCAGATGATATCTTTCAGTTCATATACATTTACAATATAAGTGAATGTATTTATTTTTTGCTGTTGTTTTTTTTCCTTTGATCCCATACAAGTATATAAAATTATAATATTTTAAGATTCACCTCAAGAATCTGAATTGGCTGCATGTCACTTTATCTATCTATATTATACTACACATTCATTATATGTGTAAGTTATCTTCATTGATCCCAACTTCAACTTTTTGAAGGTTTTTCAAAAAAACGTTGTCCTCCAACCGGTTTAGTCTGGTTTGCCCATAATAGATTCTCACAGCAGACGCTCTCTGCTCTCCAGCCGACAGGAGCTCATTTGAGGAGCTGTCACCTGTCCCGCTGCCCGGCCTCAGGTGCTCCGGGGAGGACGCCTGTCTCAGAGGAAGGCCTCCAAGGTTAAACCGAGCCTATTCCGCACCACTCATGGCCTGCTATGGATCAATGTCTGATTTATTTCCAGACATCGTAAAGCACATTGTCAAAGGGGGTCGGCTGTGTGGGGAATACGAGGCACAGTAATTATTATTGACCAGTTTAGAATGTTGGAGATGAAAGTTTGGAGTGTGTCAACTCCATGGAGCTTCTTCCAAAGATAAATCACAATAGACCTGGGACACATGTGTGTCTGATTGTTCTTTGGAAAGTCCATTTTCTCTGGTATTGATTATTTTTATTAATTTGTTCGAAACCTCACCGGAATGTTTCCATCTCTGTGTTTTCTCAGTTTAAATAAACTTTTTCATTCAATTTTTTTGTTCCCAATGCTCAATAATAACCTGCATATATATGTCATATATATGCAGATATGCCCATATGTCGCTCGATACAGAGTGAGTCTCAGTAGAGTTTCAGCTTTTATTGATCAACAACGACACGGCTGTGGATGCTGTTGCCCTCCCCAGCCCAGACTCCTGCAGTGTAGCGCTTTGTCTAGCCTCCCCCCCCCAACCCCCACCCCCTAACTCATCTCTGAGAGACGGAGAGGACAGTCTGTCCGTCAAACGGCAACCTAACCCCCTGTTGCCACCTGCCAGGCCTGCTGAGCTCGATAAAAAAACAGGGATGAGAGTGAGAGAGTGAGAGAGTGAGTGAGAGAGAGAGTGAGGGGGAGAGTCATCGGGGTCACCACTGTTGTGGGGCAACAATAGTGGGGGAGGGGGGGGACGAGGGAGCGGGCGTGGTAAATAACTGAACACAGCCTTTTGGGATTTGTTGCATCAGCAGCAACAGTGGATGGCAATTTGAGCTTTTCACCAATCTGTTCATCCGATTCCTGGGGCTATAGAACTGTCGACCAATGAGTGAGAGGCAATGAGCGGGACTTTGATAATGTGTTTGTTTTTATGAAGTGTAAAAAGACGTTTGCATGTTGAAAGCTCCCCTTTTGTTCTAGTAGGTGTCCCAGAGAGATGGGGGAGTTGATATACTCGAGGCTGGGATTGATGCAGTTGCATGTGGACAGTGGGCTTGCTGCTTGGGCAGATGGATGATGGACGAAACAGGATTTATGAAGGACAGCTTGACCTCTAATCTGTGGCATCTTCCATTCCACAAATGGAAATGTTGACTGAACCACTTGTTGACTTAACCATTGATATACAATTATCTTTTGTCATTTGAAGCTTATTCATACCTCTACTCATTATTTACCTTGTATTACACATTTAATGCAACATGGTTGCTTTGTGGCCACTTTTCTGGCATCGGTTTAGCTTCACTTAAATATTTGATGAGGGTTATTTTAAACGGCGAAACTGCTCAGCTTTGCTAAATTATCTATTTGTATTTGTCTTGAGCCTCACTACATTTATGATGTATTCAAGTTGACACTCCGATATTAGGGTTCCCTGTATTAGTACATTAGGCAGACCAAACAAAGTCCAACATCGTACCTTTGTTTTTTCCCTTCTAGTTTCTGTGTGTCTGACCTCAGTGAGAGTGCATGGCAGTTGCTGTCATCTGAAATTCTGCTCCCAGACTGGGTCTCAGACAGTCTGAACTCAACTTTCCACTCCTCTGATAGCCTACGACTGGGCTGTCGAGTCAAAACCAACATAACACACCTAAACCAGCAGAGTAACTAGGATCCCCTTCTCCTTTCCGTGCACACTTTTTCCTTCAATATCTCTAAATAGATTATTTTATTTAGCCTTTATTTAACCAGGTAAAAGATTGACTCCTTTTTGGATAACTATTCTAGTCACATTCACATCCTGCCTTTAAAGTTATCCATCATTATTTTGGTTGTTATTCAGTGAAGTTATACATATTTCATTCCTAAATCAAGTGATGTTTCACTTCATTAGAAAATACTCAATGGTAGCCACATCATACGGGGAGAGTCTCAGCATTAACATTTATTAACTTTTTACAGTCTGGAAGTCTGCATCAGTCGTTCTCTCTATCAAAGGGGATGAGACTGGGGTTCTGCGTCGGGCATGGTGTGTGTGTCTGCACACGATCAGAATACAGACACTATTTATCCACGAGGTATGTGTTCTCTGTCCCTTATCTGCACTGCCCCCCCCCCGGGCAATCCGAGCACGCAAACGAGGGTCAAACACACAGTGGGCCGATGTATAGATGTACCCCATACAACTTTAATGGTCGTCTCCATTGTTGACATTCTTCCTAGGGCTGCATGGTTCACTCACCTTGGGGCGCTGCCGGAGAGATTCAGTTCTGCCCCCCCCCCCCCCCCCCCCCTTGTCTTGTGAGCATGTTGGAGCCTTTGTTGGTGAAAGCGGACCCTCGTAGTCAGTCTGAATGTGATGCTTACTTGTCAGCGGCGACTGTTTTCCATGTTTTGACTGGGCTGGAAATGTAGCATGAAGCCGTTTGTATCTTGCAATTTCCATGCATGTCAATTGGGTTTTTTGGGGAAATCAAAAAGGCATGTTACTATAACCTGCCATTAGAGGGGGCAGAATACTCTAGTAGCAATGGTGTTTAACTCTCAGCAAAAAGGTACTTAGTTTGATCCCCAGTATAAAAATATCTTTATATCTATCTATATCACTTAAGATCAAAACCTGCATCACAATTCACTGCAAGTCACTTTTCATAAATATACATAATGTCTGCTATATGGCTATATGACTAAATATAAAATAAGGAGTGACCTACATATAGTATTAATAATTATAATACTAATAATAATAATAATACATTTGATTTCCATAGCTCCTTTCATCAGGACCCAAGGCTCTTTACAATGTGGGAGATACAATGTACACACTAATGGCTTTGATTGAGAGGCTCCAGGAAGTTAGGAACAGAAGGTTGACTGGGCATGATGAGCCTTGCTTGGCCGTGGTCCCGTCCTATCGCCTCTGGCTTGGACACCAAGAGGATCACATGGATCCTCTCCTCAGGGGATAACCCAGCAAGCTAGGCTAGATAGTTGAGCTAGCTAGCCAATCAAAGTTGGCCTATTGACAATGGCAACCGCGCATTGCCAACTTGTGGGCATTCCCAGTATTGCTGAGGTCTGGAAACCATTGGGGTACCGAGACTATTATGTACGGTGGCCCTGAGTGCTCAATGAACTGCAACTTAAGAAAACACTGGCAAATAGACACAACTAGGGCTGAAGTCAACCAAAGAAAAGGTTGGTAGACTGAAATTCAACCAACTCTATGACCAAATAAATGAAATAAAAATGTATATTAAAATAATATGTACGTTATCTCTAGATTAACTTAATCTAGAGATAATAGGTCACAGTGCTCTCTTCTCTACCTGCTCGCCTAACTAAATATATCTCTAGCTTTGTTGACTTTGCAGAAGGAAAAGTGTTCCACTTCTCATTGGACTATTGTCTGACCAATTTGGTCCAACAAGTGCATATCAACCAACCAGTCGATCAACCCACCAGAGCTTGACCGCCCTAGAGAAACCATGAGCAAAATAAGAATACTTATCAAGTGGATACCAACTCACTGCTAATGTAGAAAACCCATGCAAAATACAACAAACAAGCAAATTAAGAAAACATCTTTATCAGTTTGACAAAAACATTGTAACTTTAGAAAACACATGCAAATAGAAAAAACACAAGCAAATTAGGAAAACATCTTCAGCAATGTGAAAAAAAAACATTGCCAAGAGCATTGAAAAGACCACCACCAATTTGGATGCGCAGTATTTTAAAAAATACGCAGCAAATTCGCACATTTAAACACAATATGGACACAAGACGATACAGATAAGCTCTGCAATTACACCGAACGAGAGAGAGTTTCCAGAGGACACTTAAAAATGATGAACACCTTGTGAGTCACAAACCGTTTTCTGTGTGTTGTCAAACTGATGAATGTGTTTTTCTAATTTGCTTGTGTTTTGTCTATTTGCCTGTGTTTTCTTAAGTCACAGTGTGTTGAGCTCTCAAGGTCACAGTAATTATGGCCGATGGAGAGAAGGAAATACATGCAAAGAAAAATTGGGATTAGAGAAGGCGGGGAAAAACTAAATCAGTTTTGCTTATTCTGTGTGTGAGTGTTATTGTTATTGTATTATTGCCAGAAGCCTGTTCTTTATTTTATTTTTCTATCTTTGATGTCAACCTTTAAAAGTCCGGTAACAACAGCATGCAAATCAGCACACAAACGGACTCCCTCATTTGCTTCAGGCTAAGGCTTATTATTCATTTTCCTCACAACTTGGATTTTCTCATGTCCAAAATAAAACTAAAGCTTTCCCATGGCTATTTATTCTCTCTTTATTCTGCGGTGTGATGCCAGCTCTCATTTTTTTTTTACAATAGGTTCCCTTGTTGTCCAAATGCTGAGTGTGTGTGCAATATTTCTATTTCATTAATACACAGGATCAGATGTTATAATCCCTTGTGCCAAAATCCAAGGAAAACACATTCAGAGGCCCCTGTCCAAACCAGCCTTACAAGCACGCTGGCTACCAAACTACCAACCAAAGGTGAAAAACACGAGACAACTAACTAACAAAAAAGAAGGTACAATGTACCTATCCTATCCTATGGCTATCACAGCCTAAAGACAGCAATGCCACCTTCAACAGACCCAGGCTCCGTTTAAGTGCAAGCTCCAGGTAGTGACAATGCCCCTAAGTTAAAAGAAAATAAAAAAATAATAAAAATAATAATAATAAAATAAAAAAAATAAAAAAATAGGTATACTGTACCTATCCTATCCTATGGCTATCACAGCTTAAAAACAGCAATGCCACCTTCAACAGACCCAGGCTCCGTTTAAGTGCAAGCTCCAGGTAGTGACAATGCCCCCCTGACCAAACCAACCTTACATTTTCTATGTACCATATGGTTATTATAATAACCATATGTATTTGTTTTTGTTAAGATGATAGTTGGACACTGCAAAGTATTTCCCTGTTTGCTGAGCAAGTAAATTCCTAAGAAAACTGGCATGAATTTGCGGACCAATATTATTTTATAATTGCCCCGATTCTTATAATGCCAATATCTCCGTGTAGTCCTGCACTATCTGGTCAGAGAGACCAAAAAACAAAGAACCAAGACCGCACAACCATAGAGAGGAAAAGAGCCATCAGGCCTGTGTCCCGCGGGTCCAAACTGAAACATGGGGCTGAGATAAAGAGCCCTTTTGATTTGCAGCCCTGCCAGCCTGAATCCCCCTGCCTCAGTGTTGATCCATTATCCCCCACTCGCTGAAGCCTCCGTCCCCTGCCAGAGGAGCTCCGGTCCCCTGGCCCGCCGGTTCCTGCCTCTGACAAGAGTGCACTTAGATGGACCCCG
>NC_140277.1:8007441-8012441 GCF_964030765.1 Micromesistius poutassou
AATCTTTGGTGACGGCTACCACCCGGTGCCCTTCTTAGTCCCCTTGTTCCACCAATACTTCCTGGGACGCCAGACTGTAACACTACACAGCTCCCCAGGACCTGCCAGCACCCGATCGCCCAAAACAATAGCACCGTTGACTCACCGCTGGCACCGGGAAGGAGGACAGCCTGAGAGCTGTCAGTCTCTCTCTCTCTCTCTCTCTCTCTCTCTCTCTCTCTGTGTCTCTCTCTCTCTCTCTCTCTGTCTCTCTCTCTCTCTCTCTTGCTCTCTCTCTTTCTCTGTCTCTCTCTGTGTGTCTCTCTCTCTCTCTCTCTCTCTCTCTCTCTCTCTCTCTCTCTCTCTCTCTCTCTCTCTCTCTCTCTCTCTCTCTCTCTCTGCGGGGGGATGGATAGTGTGGCGATTAAGGGGCTTTGGCTCCCATCGCCAAGAGGTACTGAGTTTGAGCCCAAATCCAACTCTGTAATAGGGGGGGTGGATGGGGTGATTGACTCCCATATTCTTGAGCAAGATCCCTCTCCCCTCAACCCTTATCTGACATGTATCACGATTCACTGAACTGTTTCTTTTGAGGGGTGGTGTCTCTGAGAACAAAAAACACTGAAGAAAAACTCTGCACAGAGCAGTTGTTTGTTCAGCACTCTGATGTCTCACTTGAAAGTCCCTTTCAAAAACGTGTCGACTAAATGAGAACATTTAAATAGCAAGTCTTTATTCTAGTTCTAAGCATCCTGCCTCTACACAGCCGTCCATGTTGTGCTCCCCAACCTCTTTCTTCCCCTCTTCCTCTTCCACCAGCCAGTACAATGAAATCTTCCTCACACTTTCTACCTTCACTGTCATGGCTGACATTTCGTTGGTTATACATAATTCAACTCGGGGCTTTTTGAAAATGCATGCTCATTTGGTATTTATGAGAGGCCTGGCATTGCTTTGATGTTTTATTATTAGTCCTAGTGTCATCCACTGTGGTCATGTCTTCTGAATATGGCATTCATAGCAGGATATCACTATATGTATGAAATTGACCTTTTTTTTCCTTCTCCTTCCCTGCCTCTTCCACGTCTCTCTTTTTCTCTCTCATTCTCTCTTTATCTCTCTCTCTCTCTCTCTCTCTCTCTCTCTCTCTCTCAGGTTGTGTTGGTGTTTGCACTCAGCATCGGTGCCCTTGGCATATACTTCATAGATTCTTCAGAGTGAGTATCTGCAATTCAAATTCCCTCTTTGTCTCCAAGCCATTTCCCTCATCCACATCTACAGCAAAAGACTCTTAAAAACTTAAAAATCATGTTGATATAATATGGGTATGAACAACCATGTCAGTAGAGCCTGTGTATCCTTTTGGGACATACATAGACACGAATGCGTTAATCAATACAATCTACATAATAAATCGGCTAATCTAATACCTCCGCTCTCATGTGCTCCTCAAATACACTGACTGCAGTGCTGACATAATGAGTGTGTACATACGTGTGCAATACCCCCCCCCCGCCCCCACGTGCATGCTCACATCCAGCTGTATGTACGACTCCATCTGCAGATTTGTCAATGAGAGAGGGGGGCCCGTTAGTTTCCATGGCAACAGAGACAGGCGGATGTGTATCAGTGTGCTTGATCTTTCCCTTTTGTGTGTGTGTGTGTGTGTGTGTGTGAGTGTTAGTGTGTGGGTGTGTGAAAGCGTCTGTGTGTGTCTATGTGTGGGTGTCCACATCTATATATGTGTGGGTGTCTGCATCTATGTGTGTGTTAGTGCCTGCGTGTGTGTTTACTTGTCCTTGGCCAACGTTCACCGAGAGATAAATTGCAGGCCTGGCACCCATCCCACTACACTCCATCCATTTCCATTGCTGCCCACACGTATAAAACACTACCTTAAGCATTCTCAATCAAACATGCATGGCTGCATGCACACACTCACACACTCGCCAAGCATTCCCTTAATCCAACCGACTTTACCGCATCGACAAAGACATTGACGTTGAAACACAAATCTCCATATTGATCTGAAAGTAAGACACATTTCTCAAATCGTGCAAATTAATTTGTATAGGGAAACTTAATTAACTTTAATCTGTATTAGTTTACGGCAGTGGGTTGCACGGTTTCAAAACACTATTATTTTGAGGGCAGGAGAAGCCTGCTTCTATGCTAGCAGTCTGCTTGTAGCGGTGGGGTTTTCTGAATGAGGTAACAATATAGAGTAGTCACGATGCCTGCTTACAGAAGATTAAACGACGAGGAGAAATGTTTTTGATATTCGCCCCTACCTGAACTGTACTCATGGGAACACTTGAAGAAATAAGTGCTTCCGAACCTCTCTTCTTTGACCTTGAAGGAAAAGGTCATGTGGTCAAGGAAAGATGTGAAGGAGACTTAGGCAAAGACAACAGCGGTGCCACGAGACTCCGACTGCACTCACACTGGGCTACATCATGATACACTGGCAGATGTTATGGACGGGGGTCTGCCGTGGTGAAACTACAATGTTCTCAAGCTGGACTACTAAAAGCAAGTTTACTGTGTTGTTTCATGCAACCCGGGGAAAAATATAGCTTCATTAGCATGGTTCAAATTGAAATAAACACATTGAATTAAGGCTCCCAGGCACAAAACAGGAACAAAATAGTCATATTGATAATGATCGCTCACACTCAAACTTCTGTCAACTCATATTTATGGACATAGATCCCAATTAGTATGATTGTAGGAATTTAATTATGGTTATGTTTATTGTTTGTTTTCATGAATGGCCTAATAATATTTAATAATTTAAACATTCCTGCTGCAAGGAATTGTGGGGCGACATCTACCTTCCTTTGGTAAACGATGGCAGGGTGTACTCTATGCTAAAGGAGGTAAGAAAGGAAGCATCGAAGCACCTTTGCTTAGCATTCAGAGAACTTGAACAGCTCCACTTAGATGCTTTCGGCCCATTTCACTCAGTAAGGGACCTTCCAAAGCAAAAAATACTATCCGACCGCAACCATCTTTTCTAATTATCTCCAAACAAATATATCTTTCAGACAAATTGAGATAGTGAGACATATTCAGCACCACAACTCACAGTAAGAGTGTGCATGGCAATATATCTGAGGAAATTGAGCAATCCATCTGTTGTTAGCAAGTCTTCAGGACTGAGCTCCCTGGGGACGGCTATGGAGCCTGGTCCACCGCCATCACTGCAACTAGATTGACTCATTTATTTATTTATTTACTACTGCATTACTTATTTCTTTCTTTATTTCTTTCTTTATTTGTGCCTGTGAAATAGCAGCTTGGTTGCAAGGCCGGAAAAGTTTCTAAAGGAACTGGCTGCATTTAGAGAGAAAGTTGTACCACCATCTTAAATGGGGGATGTGATGGGAGGCTCTGGACACCATCGATGTCAGCAGCCAGCAGGGGAGTTTGCAGCGGGAATATGACACCTTGATTGATGGCTCCATTTACTAATTTGGTTATTCTATTACATTCTATGACACTGGTGATAGAGCGGGGGGTGGGGGGGGGTGTAAGTGGATAGTATTGGCTAAGGAGGTCAACTCTCAGACGAAAGGTTCTGGGTTCAATCCCGAACCTACCTGTGGGCATCCTTGAGCTAGACGCCCTCACCCCGACCTGCTCCTTAATGAGATCAATCTGAATTCCCTGGAGGTTGATGTGGCTTAAAGTGTCCGCTGAACGACTGCATCCACAAACAGCCTCAAAACAGCTTTCATCTCTCAGAGACTGAACCAGGAGGCGTCAAGCGTGCTGACAGAGCACCAACCCAACATGTCCCGGGTTGTTTTTTATCTGCGGCTCTTGCACAAGGTAAGGGAATTCAAATGTCATATTTCCAGCCAGCATTCACTTATTGCATCACTCAAAGTGGTGCGATGCGTGCTTGTTGTTTTAATTCCTCCCCCTCCCCGCCCGGCGGCAACTCCCTGACCTCGCTCTGCGCGGCCCCATTAAGTCATGCCAGCTACTCCAACCCCCCCCCCCCTCCCCCCCAAACATTTTGCTCTTACTCATCATCGTGATGAGGTTCAAACTTGTCACTGGAGAGCAGTGTGGTGTCCTCCCGCTCGACCCCAGAGTCGGTTCAGCTGGCCGGCACACGATGCAAGCTGCAGGCAGGGGGGCCCGGGACACTTTACAGCTGACTTTTAACGCTCCGACCGCGACCAACAGTAGCTGCTGGGAGTCGCTCGGCAGAACCTTCTGCCCCAGCGCTTACACCTCACTGCACACACGTCCCGCCACGCGCCGCTCACCTGTGTGTGTGTGTGTGTGTGTGTGTGTGTGTGTGTGTATGAGTGAACGCTTTGTGATCTGTTGCATGTGTTTCTCGATGTTTCTGCCCCGCTGCCGTTTGTTTGCTTTGGATGCGTTCTGCGTAGCAAACAGAAGGCGCTTCCAGGATCAAGTCTGAGATTCAGGTCTGTTGTAATATGCATGTTCACAGACAACAAACAGCAGCAGTCATGAAGGATAATTTGAGGCGAAGAGCTAAGAATAATGAAAGGTACACACCATGAATAGCAGTGTCTACTCCTGAAAGCACAAAGGTATTTTGACAAAGTGTAGATCTGGATGGAAGCTGGCAAGGGCGGTTTGAAGTGTGAAGAGAGTCTGTGTGTCGACAGTTCGGAAGTCTTATGGCCTGTTGGTACAAACTTTGCTGGTACCTGTTTGTTCAACTCTGTTCTGTCTGTACAGCTCCTGTTCTGTTTGCCACGGCTGGTAGCAGGCATGGAATGTGTATCAATCGATCAAACTTTATTTATCTAGGGCGTGTTGTCCAAAACTGGCGGCAATGGTGGGGCCCGCGAGCCTCAACAGGGCAGTCTTTGCCCCCTCTTCAGAACAAGGTGTGAATAGACAGACAGTGGTGCATATGTGTGTGTGTGTTCTGGAAAACATTGGTCTATGTATGTTGTGTGTGTCTGTGCAAGTTCTAGCAGACTGTGTGTGTGTGTGTGTGTGTGTGTGTGTGTGTGTGTGTGTGTTCTGTA
>NC_140277.1:8014941-8049941 GCF_964030765.1 Micromesistius poutassou
TGTGCGAGTGTGCGTGTGTGCGTGTGTGTGTTGTTTTCCTGCTAGTGGCTCTGTAGTACAGCTCTCTTCCTGTAAAAAAGAAAAAGAAATGTAATTGAATTGAGGCGCAAAGTGAAAGAATAGGTGTGAAATGATGTGCCAGGCTGTCTGTAGTACGCAGATGGGCCGTGGAACGCCGCTGGAATTCTAGCGAGGGGCGGTGCCGCGGAGACCAATCAGCTGCACAGCTCCTCGCTTCCCATTAGCGCAGAGCGGGGAGGAAATCTCATTAGAGCA
This sequence comes from Micromesistius poutassou, assembly GCF_964030765.1. NCBI lineage: Eukaryota > Metazoa > Chordata > Actinopteri > Gadiformes > Gadidae > Micromesistius > Micromesistius poutassou. Next base: position 8,015,218 of record NC_140277.1, read on the forward strand.
GAATGAGGCGACGGTCCGTTCTGTTATACATACAAGATGAACATTGAATTAGTCATTTCATGTGCAATAGAAACTGCTCTACAGAGTCTGAGTTTACTACAGAATGTATGAATGACGTCTTTGGACTAAATGTGGAGAAATTAATGGGTTAATTTGTAAATTGGTTACATTAGTAATTAGTTACATGTGGTAATTTAGCTGATGCCTTTATCTAAATCAATGTAAAAAATGAAATACACAATTTCTTTCTGAAGCTGGATTTTGGTACTCACATCCAGAGTTTTCTAGATGGTCAGGGTTGAGCTTGCATTCCCCTGGCCTGACTGCAGACTTGTTTTTGCTATTTGGTTCGATAATACCATAAAAAACCTGGCTTGAACTCACAAAACAAATGCAGTAACCAGGGACCCATCTAAGTGATTGAAATGGAGCTGGCTCACTGTATTTCACTCTATAGGTTAATGATATAGCAATTAACATCCACCTGCTCCGCTTGGCTGGGTAATGATTGCAGCGAAAACCGAGGAGAAATGTCTGATTAACATTGACGGGACAAGAGAACACAATATGAAACAGGCTCGACAAAGGACCAATGCAAAACGTTGTTTTTGTCTGGTATTATATGTAATTGTCATTATATGTAATCTGTTATTATATGGTCATATTTACCCAATTTACCCAACACAGTTACATGAATCCACCACACAGACTTAAGACACATGCTGTATTAACCTGAATTATATGTTTTGGTTCCTGAGGGATACATTCAGCACCGAACCAACGGAATGCTCTCCGAATGGTTTGTATCCAAGTGTTTATATGTAGTTAGCATAAATTACACGGCCCAGGGAATTGAGATAATGACTCCATTCGATGAGTTTTGTTTTCGCGCAGGAGGGGAAAGCAGTCATAACGTTCTAGGGCGTTGTACCTCCGAAACCGACAGTCACAAAGGACATCCTTAGTTAACGGCGAGGCGGAACAAATGTTACTCACCCGCGCGTCATCAGAGGTAAAACCTGAATACATTAACGGCTTGACCTGAATGTGAGGACAGACGGAGAACACACCGGAACAAACCACATTTACCCCACAAACCGCCCGATAACAAACGCCCGCTCCTCTGGTTTTCAATACGAAAACTGCGTCCTTTATCTCATGGGTGGGAGGGAAAGTGTTGGGAAGATGTTTTTCTTTGCATAACAGTAGCTGCAGCTGCAGCCACACCAGGACACAGGTAGATGTTGTACACACACCACTTTCTTGGCAAGATGTTCCAGCCAGAGCGGGTGGTAAATGCTTCCGTGTCAGAGCTCTCTTTGAAGGTGTGTGGGGATGGGCGGGTTCATCCTGTGCACCTTGATTATTCAAATGAACCACAGGGGCTGGGTGTGCATCCTCACCCAGCCCCAGAGTCTACTCAGTCTGACTCGTGTCTGTTGAGGCTCCTTAAACCAGCCACCGACCTCACAGGACCACACACACACTCCACAATGGCCCAAAAAATTGGCAGAGCTTCTTTCTCGTGCTCCGGTTCTGCAGTTCAAGAGAGGCGAGATTGGCAATATGGTGCAGCCTTATCTTGTGGAACAAGGACACAACCAATGACAACAAGTCAGAATGATGGTTGTCGATGCCAAACTGTGTCTCCTCCTGAAAAGTAATCCCCCGCCCGAGCCCTGTTTGCGATGGTCGGCCGATTTGAGCAGGAATATACCACACAGTGCTCTGGCATCTTGTGTCTTCTACCACTACCCAACAAGAGTATGACCGGTCCAAGATGGCGGCAGCATTTCTTGCGCCTTGCAGCCGATGCGGCGTTGACTATTTATTATGTCTATGGTTTGAAGTACTGCACATCTGGAGGAGCGTGGGAGGAGCCGTGTCTCAGTGTGCACGGTGCGTGTGCACGTGCAGAGGATACTTAGTGGGAATAGAAAAAAGAAAGGGAAGGAGAGATCTATTTTTAACCAGCCTCAGGGAGTCTTTATTTGTGCGTTGCCCTTGTAGGTGCTAACTCATTCTTATTTTAGTAATGGTGGCATGGCCTGAATCAATCATTTACCTATTAAGATGCCCTTCTCTTATCTGAGCAGAGGACCGCCCACCTCCAGCCCACAGGGACCCCATACTTGCACATGTACAGGTTGGATAACCAGGCACACGTATATGCAAACATCACACACACACACACACCCGCACACACACTCTCACTCTCTCTCTCTCTCTCACAGGGACCCCTACTTTCACATGTATAGCTTCATGCACACACAATCACACTCCCAGAGGGACCCCTTAGAGATATATATAGCTTGGAGAAACACGCACCAATGCATGTATGCAAGTGCACATGCACATGCACACACACACACTCACATTAACCCCATGCATTCAGATATCGAATGAAGAGACATGCACACACACACACACAGACATCCTGTATGACACACGCACATGCACACACGCACACACGCACACACGCACACACGCACACACACACACACACACACACACACACACACACACACACACAATTAAAGTGCCTCTGACTTTACAGTGCATCAGTAAAGTCAGTAGAGGATTAAGTCTACGACAGCGTTCCAGATTGCCATGAAAGAAACATGCTGCGGTTTGCAAACATTATTAGTCACAAAGGAAGCACAAAGAAGCAGGTAGCAAGAAACAGGTAGCAGGAAGCAGGAAGCTGCTCAGGGTGATGTTTGGGGGTGTGCTTAGCTATTATTGAGTTGCTGCGACCTCCTTCAAATCCTCCTTCCTTCCCTGTTCCCTCCTCTCTCAGCTCCAGCCCACCAGTCCCTCATCTCCAGGCAATTTCCATGTGGCCTAAAACCAGCCCTGACTGCTATATTTATCAATGTGGGCCTGGAAGGAGACAAATTGTCCTTAATACCTGTGGGACCCTTTGTGCTATCTCTCTTCTCTCCCTTTCCATTTTTTAAATGCAGCCTCTCTCTCTCTCTCTCTCTTTTCCTTTCTCTCTCTCTCTCTCTCTCTCTCTCTCTCTCTCTCTCTCTCTCTCTCCTCTCTCTCTCTCTCTCTCTCTCTCTCTCTCTCTCTCTATCTTTCTCTCACGGCCCCTCCCTCTCTGTCGCTTGCTCATGCATCTCTCTCCCTTTGTAACCCCTCTATTAGCTTCTGTCTCTCCTTTCCAGCACAAATCATCTCTGTAATGACTTTCTTTATTTGGGTGCACGTTTTATCGGTACGTTGTTCCAAACCGAAGCAGGGATTCTTTTATTCCCTTCAATATTGTCTGGAATTTTCTGTCTTTCTCTCACTGTCTGTCTGTCTGTCCCTCTATCTCTCAGTCTTGTTTATCCATTTCTCTACTAATCTGTTTTTCTCGCTCTTCATCTCGCCCATCCCTCTTTCCTTCCCTCTCTCTGTCTTTTTATCTCTGTCACCCTCCCACCCTCTTCACTCTCTTTCTCTCTCCCTCTCTCTCTCTCCCTGCTCTCTCATTGCTCCCTCTCTCTCCCTTCCTATCTCTCTCTATCTCTCTCCACCAGGCTCTTGGTTTTGGTTGCCCTATCCGTCTCGCCATCCTTATCTCTCTCCCTCTTTTCCTCCGCCTCCCCCCCTCTCTTTATCTCTTGCCTCCATCATCCCACTCTCCTTCCCCACCTAAGTCCCTCCCTCTCTCCCTCCCTGTCTCCCTGTCTCTCCCCTGTCTCTATCACTCCCTCTCTGTCTCCCCCCTCTTTCTCTCTCTCTCCCTCTCCCTCTCCCTCTCCGTCTCTATCTCTATCCCCATGTCTCTCTCCCAGCCGGGCAGGTCAAGCCCAGGGCCAGGCCCAGGCTTAAGTAGTAATAGGAACCTTAGTGGTCAGATCTATTTTCTGCTGTGTGCAGGCAGAGTTGGGCCAGCCTATCCCATGTGATTACAGAGTGTGAAGTGACATTGAAACCTGGGATCAGTCCTTTGTCTTTATCTGGCTTTTCTGTGGAAAAAGCACACACAAGTACACACGTATGCATGCACACACACATATACACCCGCACGCACACACACACACACACACACACACACTCGCGCATGCACGCACACATATAAACACACACACACACACACACACACAATAGCGTGTGCAAACACTAAACACATAGGTGCATGCACACATATATACCTACAAACATACAAAAGGACTTTGAATAATATATTTCAATATTTATAAATTAATATACATTAAAAAACAACAAAATACATGTCCATAATACTTTTGGGCAACTCATGTTGTACACGCTACGTTCAAAAGGTGGCGCAAAAAGGCAGGTAAAATGAAGGTTACATCAAGTGGCTTTAGTAACATAAAAAGGAAAGTTTTTACGTAAATCGTTGGATAACTATTTCCATTTTCTGGAGTAACAAGAACTGCTACTTTCTCTGCATGTCGTTCCCCTGACCTTTCAGCCAGGTTGTCAGCTGGTGAGTGTGAGTGGGGACCGAGCTCTTACGTGATTGGCTTGTGAAAAGGAAAATCAACAGGCATTCAGCACACACGATGGGTTGGAACGTGGTACAAGTCAAGACTTTCAGCACCCATATTATTATTATAACTCACACATATAACGTATTGAAATGTAAATGTAGGCAGTGATTGATATGAACCAAATATGATGAACAATTCATCGGCATAGGATATGACGCTATACAATACAAGACCCATGTATACATGACCTTCTGTTCATCCTCTCTATGGAATAGTTTTAAAAGCTAAGTTTAGTTTAAAATGACAGCCTCAGACCATGCTTAAATATCGGACGTTATGAAATATCAAGATAGGTTTTCAAGTGTGGTGTTCTTATTTCACCATGCATAAGCATGTTACACAGTTTCTTTACATAATCCTCGGATATCGACACTCATGCATGCGATTTGGGCCATCACTTGGCCCAGGGGAGAACGTGTAGAAGTGTGTGTGTGTGTGTGTGTGTGTGTGTGGGGGGGGGGGGGGGGTTAGGGTTAGTACATGTGTGTTAGCCAATGATCTAAGTGTGTACCCATCTGTAAGTGTCAGGCGACGATGCTTGGAGACTGTTCTGACAACTGATTGGAGAAAACTTGGGTAATGTGACTTCCATATCCCCCCCCACTCCTCCATACCAACCCCCGGAAAAACCCAGAGTTAAGATGACATTTAAATCAGGCCTAGACCGTTGTGTATTAGCGTATTAGCTGTGTGTGTGCGTGCACGCGTGTGTGTGTGTGTGTGTGTGTGTGTGTGTGTGTGCGTGCGTGCGTGATGGATTCCCAGGAGGTTTAATCCTGAGCTGCTGTGTGTGCGGTCGTGCGGGGCGTGCATGTTTGGCGGTTGCTGAGTAAATAATTGATCAAGCAGCCAGGATCAATGTGGGGAGGAGACACTGGTAAATGAGGCCCTGTCTGAACCCCCCCTCAAAAAAAATGCCTTTCAGCTAAATTAAATTCAATTAATTGGGCTTCAGGAAAACAAATGCACGAATAAAACCCGGGGAACATGTAAGTGAGTTTGCTTTCAATCCCGATGGCGCTGCGGGGTTCTGCTCCTTAAAGAGCACCTGGGACCCCGGGGACACGCACGGCAGACCGCACGCCGACGGGGATCAATGCAAAGTTCATTCGTTTGGTGTGTCTGCGTCCTGGCCATGTCTGTGGGGCTGCCCATCGATTCACCTCGGACGTGTACGTTCGCCCGTTCATCCGTTAATGTGGCCATCCATTAATCCGTTGAATCATTTGTTTGTTTGTCTGTGCATGAGCCACTGTACGTCCCTCCATCTTTCCATCAATTCCTCTGGGTGTCTATGAAGGCATGCCTGCAAGCAGGCATTCATTCATTCGCTCATGTTCATCAATCATATATTTGTCCATTTAAGTCATGAATGTTACTGTCCATCCTTGCCTTCACTAATTCAGTCATCCTTTCATAAAGTCATTGATTCATCCATCCATTTGTGCCTTTATGCAACCTTCCATTCATCCGATCCATTCATTCCTTCATTCATTCATTCACTTAGGAAAACATTCAATGTCATGGATGGGTGTGAATTGATTAAGTCGATCAATTCAATTAATTATAACGTAAACACTGTGCTTGATCATCGAATGTCTCCCTACGGGCCTTGTGTGTGTGTGTGTGTATGTGGTGTGTGTGTATGTGGCGTGTGTGTGTGCGCATGGGTGTATTTGATGTGAGGCATGTAGGGGAATTGTCTCTGTGTTGACTCTACCAGAATACATTACATTCCCATAGGTAGCATGTAGCCCCAACATGCTATCATAATGAATATTCATGAGGTTGCTCCAAGCCCCAATGGGACCCAATCTCTCTGCTCAGCCACCAGCACTGTGTGACAGGCCCATCTGTGTGTGAGGGATGGCGGCGGCGGTGATTGCTTTGTTGTGTGCATCCGCGTCGTAATGGTTAATCATCACAAGGTAAACACTGAGATGGATCATGTGATAGACGCCTGAGCAGGGGGGAGGGACGGCGCCGTGCTAGCGTCCGCCTCGCCTCAGCCAAAGGCCCGGTCTGGTCTTAGCCTCAGCGCTTTGTCACTTTTATAGGACATAAATATGCCTACATGATGTTTATTAATGTTTCTCCTGCTTCCTGGTGCTAATGTATTCATGAGAACGAATGTAAGATGGTTCTAACACTATTCATCATCCTCTCTTCCACCCTCTCCCACCGTTTATCTCTCTCTCTCTCTCTCTCTCGCTCTCTGGCAACCTCTCTTTTTCCTCTATCTATCTCCAGCCCTATAGAGTCCTGTCAGAACTTCTACAAAGACTTCACGTTACAGATCGACATGGCCTTCAACGTCTTCTTCCTCCTGTACTTTGGTTTGCGGGTACGTTTACACATTACAAATCGCAAGGGTACACATACACCAACACAATAATGCTGATGGCGTCTTTTGAAATATGATAACAAAAGATGTTAAAAGAGAGAGAATTCTTCCCCCACAATTTCCATTCATCGTTAATGCTAGAAATACACCCCCACATGTCAAACCAAGGTACTTTTAGTTCTTGTATTGCAAATAGTGGAACACAACATCCGTCAATGTCGACATGGTTACACATTTGTCATTCGGCTGACCGTCCTTAACATAAAGATAATCTTAGAATGCCCTTTTCCGGTTTGTTTCCAAAACCCCCATTTGTTAGCTGCCACTGAGCATTGCGCCAACTTAAGACCGATGACAACTAGCCTTTAGCGCTGCTAAGCTGCTACGCTGCTGATGCCTCACTGCTGCTGTGCTCTGTTCTTATCCAGTTCATCGCGGCCAACGATAAGCTGTGGTTCTGGTTGGAGGTCAACTCTGTGGTGGACTTCTTCACCGTGCCCCCTGTGTTTGTCTCCGTATACTTGAACAGAAGCTGGCTCGGTGAGTCTGCCCATCTGTCTGTCCATCTCCTCATATGCACCCATCACAGTATGTATGGGTTGATGGTTGTGTTTGGTGTTTGGTGTTCTGTGTGGAGTCAGGTAAGGCCTTAATGAGATGATTGCTGACCGGTGAGGTGCTCTGCCTGGCACACCTCAAGACTGGCACAGGTGCTACCTGTGTTCCTCATATGTACACACACATGCACACGCACACGTACTCACACGCAGACACTTTTAGTCCCAAAGTGGGAGGAACACCTTGACCTGTATTGTGTAGCGGCCTACTTGCTCTGTGCATTTAGATGACCCTGTCCTACATGCCACTGCAGTAAAGGGAATGAGGTTGCTTTCTCTACGGGTCTCTCTGTGTATCCAGGTCCGCAACAGGACCTGGATATCACAGCTTGTAGACGGCTCGGTGTATCTTAGATCACTGTTGACTTCATCCCAACCCCGGTGTCGTGGATAGGGTGTTTGGCTCCCCACCTGATGTGTCACTGGGTTTTGAGCTCCAATGTCCGCAACCTAACCTGTAGGCCTCCTGGAGCAAAACACCCTCAACTCTACCTGCTCCTGAATTACCTTCATTTTCAAATTGCTTTGGATTAAATTATTATTATTACTAGAGTCATGGAACCGTAACACCTTCAAGATACGCAAAAGTAACACAAGACAAGAAAACAAACAGGTTACATCAAATCATCTGATATGATACGCATACCGTATGAACCAGAGAAGCATCAGGATACCATCAAATGTAGTTTTCTTCCCGGAAAACTTTTCACAATCGTGATGAAAGGGTCCCAGCTACAGTGTGTGTTACCAGCAGTTCTTCAGAGGGATTATACAATACCCTTCCCTTGATCCTCCAGGTCATTAAAAAGAGCAGTAGCTTGTGAATTGCCCAAGCCAGATGTATTATGAATGCGGCGACGGGCTACGTGCTACCACAGCCGTGCTAGCTACACTAAGCTACCCTATTGGAAATCTGTAATTGACGATGCGAAGAGGTCTCCGTCTCCTTCCCAGAATGCCCCAGGTGCGACCGCCCCTGCAATGATGAAAAACCATGCAAGCGGAGGTCTTAACTCCTCGCTGACACTATAGCCATGCAGCATAGTCGTGCAAGTTGAAGATAAGCCTGGCAAGGTGGGGAGGAGACAGGGAATTGGCCCCCAAAAGATGGCTTTGATATCGATGAAAGGAGGGGATCACGGATTTCTTATTCTTATTTCATATCCTCTGTCCCTTTTTAAGATCGTCACACGATATCTGCAGCAAGAATGGTTTTGTATTTTATTTCATTCCCTTTGAATGACGTGAATTTCTTTTTTTTTGGACCGTAAAATCCCATCACTCACAGTGATTCAATTATAAACACAATTAAATACCACGGTGTGAACTACATTTACCATGTCGGACTGTACTTCCTAAAGGTTTTAATGGTGCCTACTTTCTACATTTACAATGTGTCGGATACACTCCTCCTGAATGCTGTTTGGGTGCTGGTGTTTTTGGCAGTAAAGCCCACAAGGAACGACCTAATGCTAATGCTTCTTGATATATTACTATGCATGTGGTATATGATATCACTGCTTCATTACCCAAACACTTAAGGAAATGAGAATGACGATGCATATTGAGTCGTCTGCCTGTGTCCATGAGGTAACCGTCGACGTTCCGGTCCCTATACCTAGACGTACGTGACAATGAGAGCCGGCCGCTCCCTGACCACCTCAGTCCCTCCGGATCCATGAATCACCCGGCCCATTATCCCAGCGCTTCCCCCGGACACCTCCCAGTAGAATAATTGTTTCCCCAATAATCAATAACGTCCGTCCATAAAACCCGCTCTATTCATTTTGGTAAGTGTACACTTTTGCATCAGGCTCTGTGTTTTCTTGTCCTTCATATAATTAAGAACCAGTGTGGCAGTTAGGGCCAGGAAGGCCGTAAAGGGTTTTTGTTGACCGTTTGCTTTTTTTGTTGTTGCAAAAATAGACCCACTTTCTCGTCTCTTACCTGCATATGAATACACACACACCTCTACTGCCTCTTGCCTGACCCCCCTGACCGATAGCAAGGCCGGGGGTAGGGATACGTGGGTAATAAATAAATAACAGACCGGTGAAAACAGGTTCTGGCCCCTGCCCCCCGTGCCGGCGGTCTGGTCTGGTCTATACTCTATAGGCTTGTAAATTTATGCCGCAATCATTTTCTAATCACCTCAGCTCCGCTCGAACAAATTGGACACTCATGAGCAAGGGAGAAGGAAAGGGGGGAGAGGAAAAAGAAAGAGTAAAAAGAAATGAGGCTCATACTAAAAAGGCTAAGCGAAAGTTGTTAATGAAAATTTTCAGCCTAATCTTCTTATACCACTTGGGCTGGTGGCTCCTGGGAGAGTCAGAGCCGTGGCAGAGGTTGGATTAGCGCAGCGCTCTTTGAACGTTGCTAGCAGCCACTAAGAGCTCCGAGAACAACCCACTCACCCCACCACAACTCACCGCCCTTCGACTACCTCTACTACACCACCTACGCCCTACACAGCGTCTCCCTGGTGTTTTGATACCATTTGATGGAGTTGAACCACTAGGTAGTGATTTGTTATTAGTCTTTTCAGAATCTTCTCACTAGTGACATCACAAGTGGGAGTGTCCACACAGATGATGGATGGACTGGGGCTTGCTGGTTCGGTCCCCAGCTGCTCTTATCCGAGTGTTGAGGTGTCCTTCAGCGAGACACCTAACCCTAACTGATCCTGACTAGCTGGCTGAATGTGAGGCACTCACTGTGATGTGCTTTAAGTGGCCGCAGGATATAATAGCACAACTGTATATCAATTAAGGCAAATTTAATATACCATTCATTTAATTTACAATTTATGGATCACACTTCACAACTGACAGTAACATAAGCGGCCCTTCAAGTGTATATCATTTGTTCTGTATTGATCGAGTGAACGTTTGATCCATCAGAGTGTTGATGGATCAAACACAGCAAGCCAAGCCAAGTTGAACAAACATGCACATCACACTGCAGACTTTCTGGACTATTACAAAACTACAGGCCGTCCTTCTATTTCATTTTAAACTGACACTGCCCTCTAGTGGTTCTTGGATGTAGTGTCAGTATCGGGCCCTTGAAGAGGTTTTCCATAGACATGGGTGCATGCAAGCTTGCTATAGCCTTTTCTTCAATGACAAGAGCCACCCTGGCCAGTAAATAAAGGAGAGGAAAACTCATGTCTTTGTGCGGCTTATGCCTCCCGTCAATGGCTCTGCAGCATTACTGCACTGTGCATGCCTCATACTGAAGAGATGCACTATTCTAAAGAGAGTAGGGCCGGGTGGTGGTTTACCAGGGGCTTAGAGAGGGACTTGATGCTTTTATGAATTAACATGCACTTGTAGTGGTGTACAGCTTGCTCGTGTGTGTGTGTGTGTGTGTGTGTGTGTGTGTGTGTGTGTGTGTGTGTGTGTGGGGTAAAGTATAATCTCCTCCCAGGCTGCTGATTGATAAAAGACCCGTGCAGCGGGCCGGCAGGACCTCGTGACCGGAGGTGTACAGGCTCTTTGTTCTTGGCTCTCAGGACCTCAATAAAATTACTCTCTCTGAATGAGCATCTGGCCAGCGGACACGTGTGTGTGGGTGGTTGTGGTGTGTGTAATGTGTGTGCTTGTGATATAATGACTGTGTGTGTTTGTGATGTAATGGGCTTGTGTGTGCACTGTGTGTGTGTGTGTGTGTGTGTGTGTGTGATATAATGTGTGTGTGTGTGTGTGTGTGTGTGTGTGTGTGATATAATGTGTGTGTGTGTGTGTGTGTGTGTGTGATATAATGTGTGTGTGTGTGTGTGTGTGTACAGAAGAGGATTTGCCGTGTGTGGGGAAGGGGATTTTCTCTCGCTGAGGACACATGTGTTCTCTGGACCAGATATTCATTGAGATTTTTTTTCCTGGCATCTGTGGTGGATTCAACCCCCCCCCCCCCCCCCCCGGGTCCTCCCCTTCTAAACCCGCCCCCGCAACCCCATCACCCCCTCCCTCCATCACCCCCTCCCTCCTCCATCCCTGTGCAACGAGGTACAAATCAACAAACAACCATCAGAACCCTGCCCACACACACAATCACTATCACACACACACACACACACACACACACACACACACACACACACACACGCGCGCGCACTTACGCACACGCACACATACATATACACACACACAAGTACTATCACACATACACACACCACACACACACACACACACACACACACACACACACACACATATATATATGTGTATATATATATATATATATATATACATATATACACGTACTATCACACACACACACACACAAACACACACTTTCAATAACAAAGCATAAACACACACGCACACTATTGCACACCATCCCACTATAACACTCACAAACAAGCATAAACAAACCAGAAACACACACATTAAAGTACAAACTATCCCACACACACACACACACACACACACATACACACACAGACACGCTCAAAAAACGAACACACACACTCACATACACACATGCCTACACATTCACACATACTCAACCGTGAACACTGAAAAAGATATGCATGCACACATGCATATCTATGCGTATTTGCACAGAAGCACATAGGCATACTCTGCGTGAAAGCATGCAGACACAGATGCTACGAGTGCTCGGCTCAAACGCGAAAGCTGACCAATTACTTATCCAAATTAGATCTGCATCCAACCTCTGCGCAGACCAGGAGCTAACACACGATCCACCACAACTCGTCATTGACGCAGCATTAATCAAGCTCATTTGAATAACACCATAATCATATATACCAACCAGAAAACAAATGACCCTCAGTGCTAGAATGACGACGATGTTCTCGATGGCTAAATTATTCCCATGTTTGAAATTCGTCTCGGAAAAAGGGTTGAGTTAAGGCCGGACAAATGGACATCAACCCATGCAGGGTGGGTTCTACTGGATACTCATAGCAAGTTCTTTGTGTGTTGTCATTCCACAAATATAAATTTTACTAAAAGCAAACCGCCCTGAATCTCTCACCGGGCGAGAGACCTAGGATGGATCCATATCTGTGTCGTACCATTGTATCACCTCTCGTTCCTGGCACCTGGATTATTTAATCCTGTTCCACAGTTGTTTTTTCCCATCTCATTTTATATCATTTTTCATCAGTGGGGTTCAGGTGGGTTTTATACAAAGCCCCACCTCCAGGCGTGGATTTCGATTGGCGAGTGGAGATTAGTAATCCTGTCAGAATAATAATAATCATAAAAAAACCTAAAAACCAGCGACTCCACCTCCAGTGAATGATGACATGCGATGGTTTGAGCCCCTGAGGCGGCTGTGTAGACGGATGTGACAGGTATAACGCCGGGCTCTTTCTCCCTCTCCCCTCGGTGTCTAGACTTTAGCTAGAAGGATACGACCCAGAACAGTGAGAGACAGCTTCATAGCCACACTACCGCTATTCCTGCCCAGTGACTCAGCACTTTGTTTTTTTTTCAAAGGAATACGACGAAGAACAAGATCTTTGACACAATAAGAATCCTTTCAACTTTGAATATATGTATATATATTCAGCACCTGGAGTTATTTCGAAAGTTTCTACTCATTGCACCATCCCTGGAGATAGAAAACTTGGATACATATTTAAGTCGTTTATTTTGAGATTTGATTCCGTGACTACCATGATACCTCCGAAGTTGCTTGTGTACCGTTGCCAGCTTAGTGATGCTAGTGCCGATGTTCCCACGGAAACGTGGAGGCGGAAAAAGTCTTGTGGGGAACTTTTTCAAAATGGCTACCGGGTGAATGCCCATCATGTCCACCTCACTGGGGAGGGGAACCAGAGACTTGCCTCTGGTCCATTCCAGTCGGCCTGCTGGTCGCGTCTTAAGGTCCTGTCCAACTGGGGTAAGAGCTGCTGTCTCAGGGAACATGCATAATATCTATAATTAATTAAAAAACGATCTGGGATTTACAGTTTAGTCCTATCAAATGCTCCATGCTGTCATCTTGGTTCAGAGCACATTAATCTCTGCACTTCTATTAAATCTGTTTGGTCACATATACTTTAGTCTATATTTGACATAGATACTTTTTTTAATTTATATTTTACTAAAAAATATATTCCTTTATTGTCCAGAATTCTTCTGTATTACTGTGCATTTGATTATAAAAAAAACCCTTTGACTTTGACATTAAATAGCAGTTATGGCTTTCAATAGGAAGTTATGTAGTTTGTACTATTGCACTGTTTTGTAATCACCTGTTCTCTGGACCACACTGGAAACTAGACTGTGACTCACTGTCAATAATGAACCATCAAATTGTTTCACCTCCACAGTCTCAAGGTTTACATTTCATAAAGTGACTCATACGACTCATAATGTGTATATATATAAACATATTTAAAAAAAAAAAGCGTGTTTATCTTTGCTATGACATTTTGCATTCCGTGAGTAGGAATAATAAAGCACATATCTGCCTTATATCATCATGTCATGGTTTATAGATATAGCTGAAAAGACGTACCGTGGAAAGGCTAACCCTAACAACAGTACAACGTTATTACCGCTAATACTTCAAAGAGCTCCCCTCACACACGCCCACCCTGCAGTCTGAGGACTCGCTGTGTGTTCGCTGTGTGTGTGGCGTTGCATAGAGATCAGGAGGCAGGAGGTGTTCATTGTTCCGTAATCCGTGAGCGAGCAGCAGACGTAACGTTCGCCTCCTGGCTTTCCTTCTAGTTTGAGCCGTCTAAAAATACGCAGAAACAATCCGACCGGCACGGCGGGTTTTACCCCTTCTGCTTCAGTGTTGTCTTGCCCCAATTCTGCGTCAGCATCTCTTTTTATAGTACGATGTGTATGATACATTTGTGTTTCTGTCATTTTTGCATACTCTGCAATATATCGATATGATTATTAGTAAGGCTTTGTAAGACCAATCTGAATCCAAGTATATATCTTGGAATAAATAATTGTATTAACCTACTTATTTATTACACAATGCAGATAATATGGACGCGGCAAAGATCTTCAAATAATAGTTCACCATATTTCTGAGATTCTCAAGTTTTCTGGCTCCTTTTTTTACACAGTGATTTCAACGTAGTGCTTGTTGAGTGACAGCTGTCACCCACTAAGTGTAATGCAAAGTTGCACTTCTGGTGTGATGGCGTTGAACATTTTTCCATCACGTCAGCCTGTTCTGATAGCAGTTGGTTGGAGTGTGTCTGCCTAAACTCGGTTTTCATCAATTAAATTTTTCTGAATATTTTCTGCAGCCTGTTGTCATTTTGCTAAAAATGTTTTAGCTAAGCAGCTACACTTCAGGTCAATTTACTGAATGTACTAATTTCTTTCTCCCCTTCATCTCTACCTGTCTCTCCTCCTCCTCCTCCCCCAGGTTTAAGATTCCTGAGGGCGCTGAGGTTGATACAGTTCTCCGAGATTTTACAGTTTCTGAATATATTGAAAACAAGGTAACCAAGTGGCCATTTGTGTTATTATCGTCTGACGAGATTGTGTCCAACACATGGAGTGACAGTCTTATTAAATCTAATGTCACGTAACGTTAAGTCTCAAGACATATGATTAAGTTACCGTTATTGGAGCAGTCAAGCCCAGTCGATAAAAAGTATTTTGCAACCACTTCTTCTTCTCAAAACGACATTTACTTAATCTTCTTCTCTTGTTGTTCTCTTTCTATGCAGCAATTCCATCAAGCTAGTGAACCTGTGCTCCATCTTCATCAGCACATGGCTAACAGCCGCTGGATTCATACATCTGGTAAGTGTGGCTTAGAAGGGGAATTAGGATTAAATATATGTTAATATTCTGGGAAATTTCACAAAAATGACCAGTGCCATAGTTGAAGAAAATATGATTCTGGAGGACCATTGAATAGATGCCTTGTAAATCGGATTTACGAGGATATTTTACTAGTGAGAGAAATTATCAATTCGCAATTTGGCCACTAGATGTCAATGTTTAGCTTTCGTTAAATTTATCCTTCTCATATCACTGCTGTTAAAATCGAAATATCTAATGGCGTGTCCCTGAACATTTTATATATATATATATATATATATATATATATATATATATATATAGATAGACATTATGACAAACAGCTGTGTCCTTGGTTGGGAAAATACAGCTGGGGAGGTTAGGCTTACTTAATCACACCCTATGCCTCTCTTTATTTAATTAGCAAAGCACTTAGCATAGTTGGTTCTGCACATTAATGCTTTGTTTGTCCTTTTTATTGTTGAAATGAAATCCGATTATGGTAAAGTATGTAAATATTAATGATTGTATGTCTTCCAAATCAATTGCATTCACTCAAACAAGGTTGTCCACATTATTTTTGTTGAATTATATTTATATCTTTGTTAATTAACTCACTCACATTAAATTATTAAATTAAAGTCGTTATTATGAGTTTATAATAGATATGTGCTTGTGGACAACCCAATTTTATAAATACCCTACGCCACCACTGGATGTCAGTCTAGGTTCAATAAACAATAATAACAAATAAAATAAAATTAAAATAAATCAATTCCCTTTTTTAATCATATTTGACTGAATGCATGAGCTGTTTCAGCTGTGTCCAATACAGACAAGCAAACCTCACAACTCTGTTTAGAAAACACAGCCGACATGATCCCCCTGTCTGTTCACCCTATCCCTAAACCCACGCGTCCATTCCCTTGTCCCTATAGGTGGAAAACTCAGGAGACCCATGGGAAGACTTCAAGAACTCCCAGTCTCTCTCGTACTGGGAGTGTGTGTACCTGCTGATGGTCACCATGTCCACAGTGGGCTACGGAGATGTCTATGCAAAGACCACGTTGGGACGGCTGTTCATGGTGTTCTTCATCCTCGGCGGTTTGGTAAAACAACATCAACAACAACGACAGGCTTTTCTTGACCTCCATCACCCCGACCCCACCCCACCCCTAACCCTACCATGGTCTTTCCCCTGAAACCCCTGCCTGCCCCTCGCCAACATTCCTGGTAGAGCTGTTGTATTGAGACTAAATGTTTTGCTCTAAATATATGTGTGATGTGTTGACTGTCGGGCTCTTAAAGCGATTGTGTTGTTATGGTAGGACATTTTTTGCATTGTACTTTTTGCAAAGTTCTGTGAAAAACCCTGAAACAGTATTGTCACTGTCATGTCATTGTCAACATTGATCCATCCCCCTACTGTTGGGCCTCCCGTGTTTCGTCCATTTGTAGTTACTATGTGCTTCCTTGTCCTCTCCACCCCCCCGTCCTCCCTCCTAACCCCCCCCCCCCCCCCCAAGTCTGTCCACTCCCAGTATCTGTTGAAGGAAGTAGAGAGTTCTCCAAGACGTTGATATCCTGTACTAGCTGTTGAGGTTTCAGGACGCCCGTGTCTCTCCCGCACGCCCTCCCTCCGCCAACAACCCCAACTCCCCCCCCCCCCCAATACTCCTACCCCCCCTAACACTGTCTGCCCCCCAACACTCCCACTCTCCCCCTCAATGCTCCCCCCATACCCCCTAACACTCTCTGCATCCTCCAACACCCCCCCCCCCCCCCCCCAGTATTCCCACTCTCACCCCTCCCACCCCCAATACCCCCCCCCCCCCCCGATACTCCCACCCCACACTCCCACCCCCCCCCAATATTCCCACTTCCAACCTTCCCACCCGTCCCATCCTAGACAATCCCACAAAACCTACCCCCCCCCAACACTCCCACCCTCCCTACCAAGCCAACAAACACAGGGGCAGGGGGATCCGACCTGGGCCACCTTGACTGATACCACAGCACCACTAGCCAGTCAGCTAGCCAGTCAGCCAGCTAGCTAGCCAGCCAGTCAGCCAGCTAGGTAGCCAGCCAGCGTGATAGTCTCCACCTTCTAGTGATAGTTTCCTCTGCGCTGGCTCTGCTGCTCCGCACAAACACACACATATGCACACTCACTCACTCACTTACTCACTCACACTTGCACAGAGACACAGAGACACACACACACACACACACACACACACACGCACATATTCATACAAACACATTACAGTTACCCTACACATCTGGATGTACCCTACACACATGTATATTCACACACACACACACTCACATGCACCCGCTCATACTCTCACACACACACACACACACACACTCCCATGCGGAGCAGACAACCCACACACATCCCCTCAGAACCCAGCCTATATCCCTCACCCAGACCACCACCATTAGCGAGGGCCAGGGTTATTATTTATATAAAAGAGTAGAAGAACAGTCGGTGTGTTTAATAGTGGGAGGAGCCAGCACCTCATACCCCTGACGACCTGCAGCTGTGTGTGTGTGTGTGTGTGTGTGTGTGTGCATCACATGCGCCATATGCGCCGGTGGTCATAGCGACGGCCCTGCTCTGGTTCTCCAAGGGCTGAGAAAGATCTGGAAATCTTTAGGGCCAAGCAGCGGCCTTTTATGGCCGCTTCCCATCAGAGTCAGTAACTGTTCCAGGGTGCGTAGTCTTTCAACAGCCCCCACCCACCACCACCACCACAAGCAGCACCACCACCAGCAGCATCAGCACCACCAGCACCACCCCGACCTGCACTTCAAACCTCACATCGTAGCTGGAAGTGCTTAGGTGTACGTCTCCAAGGGCGTTAGGGGCATGTTTTCGCTGTGAAAATATGCTAGATGATAGCTTAGCTCAGGAGAGGAGGAAGCAAAGGGAGCATGCTATGGCTAGCTACCAGGCAGCTGTGAGGTCGTATGTGTTCCTCGAGGCTTTCCTGATGTTCAGGATTAGGTGAGGGAGAAAGAGAGAGAGAGGACTCTTTAGGATAGAGCAAAAGGCGGTGGACTCCTGCAAAATGCATCCAGCTCATTTCCCTGAACAACAAATGAGTCTTAATGTGTTCTGCGGCTGTGGATCATCAGGTGAGCCCGTTCAAGTCCCCCTCGCCGCGGTGTCTGTGTTTGTTGGAAAGAACATGGCACATAGGTTGTTTTTTTTCTACCCCCCGTAGTTCTTGATAATGGCTGTAGGAAGGTTCCGGGGGAACTCGTAGGGGCAGCCCGACTCAGGGTCGGCTGTAGCCCACCTTCGCACCAATCAATCAATCCACTTTTTTTGTTCTCCCCTCAAAATTTTAAGTTAACCATTTTTTGAGCAGTCGAGCCCAGTCTATGACAAAAACAATGACTGACTATGACTATATAAGAATTTTCCAAATAACTTTTGCCTCCAAACCATCGGAGCAAACAATTCCTCCCTCCAAAAAACCACACACTGCGACGTAATCGTCTTGTTATTTTTTTTAGTCTCTTCTTCTGTCTCCTATCTTCTCCTTAGGCCATGTTTGCCAGCTACGTCCCTGAAATCATAGAGTTAATAGGAAACCGCAAGAAATATGGCGGTTCCTATAGTGCTGTTAATGGGAGAAAGTAAGTATTCCAGAAGGTTCTCTGCTGTTCTTGCTGTGCGCGGTAGAACCCTCTCTGCATGCATCGTTTTTTCTTTTTTTCTTTTTGTTTTCTGTTCCATGCATGTAGGCCATGTTTGCTCGCTACGTGCCAGAAATTGCCGCTCTCATCCTTAATCGGAAGAAATACGGAGGGAGTTATAACTCGACCCGAGGCAGAAAGTAAGTTCAGATCCAGACAAGGTGTGGTAGTGTGACTCCAGGTCACGCCCCCCCTCCCCCCACCCCCACACTGCAAGCACCGACGTCTAAATTGACGCTTGTTGTCAAAATGTCAAAGTCCCACTGCGGGACTGGGGAACTCGGCCATCGGTACGAACATGTCCACGCACCTTTCTCTCTCACCTTTCTCACCTTTCCCCCCCACCTTCTCTCTCTTTTTTTTTCTATTATTCTCACTTTCCGTCCTCCCTCTTTGACTTTTCTCCTTTCCCTGTCTTTCTGTATGCCTTTGCATTTTCTCTCTCCCCCTCTCTCTCTCTGCCTCTCTCTCCCCCTCTCTCCATCTGCCTCTCTCCCTCTGTCTCTGTCTCTGTCACTGTCTCTGTTTCTCTATTGCTCTGTCTCTCTATCGCTCTGCTTTTAACAATCATTTGTGTGCTTCTCCCTTTTGTCTTTCGCTCTTTCTTTCGTTCTTTCCCTCTCCTTCTGGGCACATCCTGTGTAGATATTTTGCTGTTGTTTGAAACCAGAGATTTCATGACTGCTCAATGATCCACTCGGTTACATTCACCTGTGCTGCTTCTTTACCACATCATTAGTATGTGTCGCATCGCTCCATGTGCTCAAATTTATTCCAGCCCAAACCATGGATATATTGATTGCGGTATGATCAGAATCCCAAATCAAAACGAGTCATGAAACCCCTACTCTGTGCTTTTGATTTAGACTCACAAGACAAGAACTACCTCAACAAAAATCTCCAACTGCACTGTTATTGGTGGTCTTTCCTTGAAGTATTTGTCCATAAATCAATGGCATACTGCAGGATATGATTTATTTTCTCCTTTCTGTTTTATTGCTTGAGTTAGTTTTGCACGTACATTACTTCTTTCTTCCTCCTGTCCATCTAGCATCATATGTTCTCCCCGACATGTAGACTGGCCTTTTTTTTCTTCACGGATCATGCATAGGGCTATGATTCCTGAAAAAAAAAACAATACGATGCCCCCTCGCCTCTGTACTGTCACTGCTAACCCATTGCATCATCACCGTGTGACATGGCCTCGCCCGCTTGCATCATCAGTGCTCGACATGAATCTGGCCCTGATCTTCAGTCAGCTCCCACACCCTGAATGCTGGATGCCTCGCTCCCATTGGAGGCTGTCAAACGCTCTATGCTTGCTTTGCCTGCTTGCTTCTTGATGCCCGACTGGTCTTTTGTGTGGTGCTAGATGTTGTCCCGAGAGAGGCTTTTTTCGCAGCTTTTATATATATATATATGAATATATATGTGCGTGTTAGTGTGTGCGTGTGTATGGGAAGCCTCTCGCACAAAAAGGCGTTTTCTTATGCAACGAATGCCTTGTAAGTGTTTTTTGGTGGGGTTGTCACTTTTCTTTTTTACTGTTTGAAAAGTTTTGTCCGTACAAAATGTTGTACAGCAAGCGGGCCTTTTCGACGTTGCGGCTCAAACCTTTATGCTCCCGGCACACACAAACATGTCCTGCCAGGTCACGTCCATCGTAGCCCAGAGTAGGACTTTTCTGGGTATATTTTCCCCCCTTTTCTCCCTTATTATCCTCATCTCTCTCTCCGTTTCTCTCTCTGTCTCTCTGTCTCTCTCCTCTTCTCTCTTTCTCTCTCTGTCTCTCTGTCTCTCCTCTTCTCTCTCTCTCTCTCTCTCTCTGTCTCTCTCTCTCTCTCTCTCTCTCTCTCTCTCTCTCTCTCTCCCCCCCCCCCCCCCGGCTGTCTCTGTCTCCACACGGCAGATGAGCCTGTTTCTGATGGGGTCTGACTGTCACCGGGATGAGACGGACGAGATGTTATGTTTGGACGGAGACTCCGGCTCCGACACACAGACGGGTGTTGAGAGAGGGCCTTGTCAAAACCAAGGAGCACTTCTTCTCACACACTTCTTCTCTCTTACTATTTTCTTTCATCCGACCTCCCCCTGCCCCCCACCCCCCCCCCCCCCCCCCGCTCCCCCCTTGTTCCCCCTCGGCTTTACTGTACGGCCATATGGTAGCAATCAGCGTCTCCCCGCTGAACACAAAGGCTTTAGAGTGGCACAAGGCTCCAGTAATCAGTTAAATGTGTAAGTGCTTGGCGCGGAGAAGTACGGACCCTGACGCGCGTGTCATGTGGGTTTATATTTGCCCCGGGGGGGGGGGGGGAGGAAGGGGGGGGACGGGTTCAGCGCATCATCGCCGGCGAGTGCCAAACTTGTCAGCCCCCCCCCCCCCCCACACACACACACACACACACATATACACAAATAGAACACACACACACATGTCAGGCAAACGAGATTAAGAGATTACAAATATTTGACTGATTACTGTTACTCACAAACAGTGAGGTCATGAGGCATCCTGAGCGGGTTGCTAGCGCATTGCGCCGCGGCGTACTCACGTGAAATGGGCCTTGAGGGTCACCGGCGAGTGAAGCTTGAGTTGTGTTGGATCCATATTGGATCCACATTGGATCTGAAAACGTGCTTTCATGCTCGTGTTGTGTACAGCGCCCCGGTGCAGCGTAGCGTACACCCATCACGGCCCGTGACAGGGCTCCCCGACCGCATGGCCCTGATAGCGTAATGACAAGCGTTTTGCTCGGTTGGCGCCCTCCCTACTTAGGGCTCTGTGGTTTCCATTACGGCTCCGTGGTTTCCATTAGGTCCCCACTGAGACAAAAGGGGGCTGGCACGGCAACTGGATTCAACGCTGGTTGAACCCTGACAAATACCCCTGGATGTGCCCCCCCCCCCTCTACAGTGCTGTACTGTAAGTGCTAGCAGTTTGAGGCGTGGAGAGCGTATGGTTGTTACGCGATCGAGGCGACGAACGGAGGTCGCCTGGATGATCTTCCAAAAGAAAAAACACAATTCTGTAAGGGTTTTGATTATTGCCTCTGATCGGCAAAATAGCGGTTATCGTGCTGCTTGCTTATAGTTCGGGAAAATTAAAAGTTCAGGAGACGTGTTTGTGTTTCAAAGGGACTGTTCTGTAACAGGGACGTCAGTTACAGGTCATTTCCCACCGAACCCTTTCATATCAACAGTTATAGGCCCCAACTGCACACAAACACTTTAAACTTGCTCAGGATAGACGATTTTTTACAAAATGGAGGCACGACTACATCAGTGCTGTGTGGTTGACTGTGTGGCTGGTGTTTGAGCCGTCGTTCTGATGTGTTCTCTGATTACATCATGGGTGTTTGTTGTTTTCCTTTCTGCATGCCTTTTCTGTGCGTTGGTGCATGTCTTGCTGTGATGATGCGTTGTGATGTTTGATGCATATGATTGAAAATGTCTGTTCATATCTGTTGTTTACGTTATCCTGTGGTAGTCTGATCTTATCTCCCCCCGTAGATTTGTTTTGAGATGTTTGTTTGAATTTAAGGTTATGCTTTACCGTAAAGAAAATGTTTTAGTTTTTTTAACAACTTGGAAAGCAATTGCTGGGGAATGGAGTTAACCGTATCTCCAGTGTTAGTCGTATCCAACCATTGATCCTGCCAATGGTTTCCATTATGACCCCTTCTTATTGAGGACTCTACTTTTCCGCACGCAGCGATATAATCATACACTCAGCCGCAACCACAATTAAACATCATTGACGCAGACTCCCTGAACTGTAGTTTCCTCCTGAAGATTTACAGATACAAAATGAAAGCCATATAGTCTCTCAATTCATATTAAATATGAAGCATAGCATCATTAATGAGGTGGAAACGAAAGACTTCCACGTCCACTTGGGTGTCCAAGACCCGTCCCAGTTGAGCACTGCGCGTGTGTGTGTGTGTGTGTGTGTGTGTGTGTGTGTGTGTGTGTGTGTGTGTGTGTGTGTGTGTGTGTGTGTGTGTGTGTGTGTGTGTGTGTGTGTGTGTGTGTGTGTGTGTGTGTGGGGCTTTGCGTGTCCGAGGGCCGACCACCAAAGGCTGACCCCAGAGACCTCACACACTATATGCCACACATGCAGACAAAAATAAGAAAATCTGCATTAACTTTATTCTTCGAGGAGGAGCGGCAGAGTAGGAAAACATGAACAATAGTGTTTAATCCATTGGAAAATGAGAGGAGCCTTCTGCCCAGCAGCTCTGCTGGCTCCTCAACAGACATGTCAGCTCATCAGTCGGTACCACCACCACCACCACCACCCCGTACTCTCTGTCTCCTCGCTGCCTCCACGGCCAAGAAGTCCTGCTTGAAGCTCCTCATCAGCGTCTCTTGATGCACTGAGGTGGCCTCCATCTGTTGCAGACTTTCCCCTTTTATTGTCTTGCGTCGTCAAGTCCTGGCGCAACGTCCTTGGGACCACACGCTCTGTGATGGAGGGACCCCGGTCTCTGTGGTGGATGATGGGGTGACGGGAGAGGTTCTTAGGGGTTGGTGCTGGTGCTTTGTCTGTCTTGTCGTCCGTCGATAAATCCAATCCAAAGTGTTTTTACTGCAGACCATATGGTTTCAGGATACAGTAATGTCCCTGTAAAATTTGACGAGTTTCTCTTGTGTTTATAAGAGCTTGGGTTTTTTGGCGACTGGGAGAGATCTATCAGAGTAGGAGTTGCCCAATGGCTATAGAGTTAATGACTGATCCACCGTCATGACCTCATGGGCTTGGAGGAGAGACTTAGCCAGAGTTTCCCAAGTCCCTGGTAAAACGGAGGGACTCAAAGTGGTTAGAAAGGAGTGCTTTGGCACGTCCTGTTAGGCAGTGGAGAGAATGATCGTTATCATTATTTAAGGATGCCTGAAAACGCTCTTCCAAGGGGAGAATAATGCGGCCATAGTCACGTCCACACAGATCTCCAGTCAGCGCTGGGCTTAACAGTGCCGGGCATGTTGAGTTCATCTGGCCGTTCTGGCCGTTTGGCTCTTTACTTTGTCAGGGATGTTGAGCTTTCTACAGAACAAATGGTGCATGAAAAATGCTCTAAATCCATTGGATTAGTATGATTTAAATGGTATCCTACTTTCTATGCTACTTTTTCCAAGTGGTCCCATTTATTATGTTTTCCCCAGATCATGTCATATGATACAAATAGAGATCTGACACAACCTCCCCCCTGTGTTTAGGACAAAGAGATATTTAGAGAAGCCCTGAGTTAACTAAACCCGTTCTGCCTTGGGGCTGGAGCAGACCGTCCGTCCCAAATGGCTTTCCTCAGCTGAGGAAACTATTGAGCCATCGAGTGATGGATGCTATCTGCAGAACCTTGGACCTGGTCACAGAGCAGCTAGAGGACAGACTGGTAGAGAAAAAACACAAACCGCCCCCTCCCCCGCCAAACCACGGTCCAATCAAACCTCTTATTATTATCTCCTCGGTGTAATCATCCCCTCGTGCTTTGTTTCGCTGGATCTGTTCCTTGGAAGAACACTATTCTCTCTCTCTCTCTCTCTCTCTCTCTCTCTCTC
Source organism: Micromesistius poutassou (assembly GCF_964030765.1). Lineage (NCBI taxonomy): Eukaryota > Metazoa > Chordata > Actinopteri > Gadiformes > Gadidae > Micromesistius > Micromesistius poutassou. The sequence continues at coordinate 8,039,717 of NC_140277.1, forward strand.
TCATTCTCTTCTCGTCTCTCTTTTCTCTTCTCTACTTCTTCTCTCTTCTTTTTTCTCCTCTCTCTTTCTCTCTCTCTCTTGCTCTCTCTCTCTCTCTCTTTTCTTCTCTAATTTATTCTCTCTCTCTCTCCCTCCTTCTTCCACTTCTTCTTCATCTTCTTCTTCCCCTCTCTCTCTCTCTCTCTCTCTCTCTTTCTCTATCTCCCTCTTCTTCCTCTTCTACTTCTCTCTCTCTCTCTCTCTCTCTCTCTCTCTCTCTCTCTCTCTCTCTCTCTCTCTCTCGGGCCAGGGACCTGTCATGGGCTCGGATTTTTCAAATCCACGTCAACCGCAAGCCTCCAAAGTCACATTGGAAGCTTTCAGTAAGGTCCCGTTTGAAGCCAGGGGGAATATTGATGTACATGCTTTTGTCAACATTCATTCAGCGTTCCGAAAAGGGTGGGCAGTGTCTTGGCCGGGGGGACAGTTTTCATATTGAGAACGGATAGCAATCCGACCACTGTGGGTTGTATGATTATATCTTCGGTTTTCTAAAGTGGTTCCGAGTTGAGTGTTTGATTGCGTTTGTCGTGCGGAATAACCACATTCATAACATCGAAGGGGGAATTATTTTTACAGGCAAGGAAAAAAAAGATATATCCGAGTGACTTATTTGCTTTGTAAAGACATTTTCTTGACATGTCAATAGGTTTTTCTCAGGCTATTTCTGTGAGTTGGATTTTAGGGTGCCCTGAGTGATTTTCTTCAAGCCACACGCCAGACTCTGGTGTGATTGATGTTGACAGCCGAAGATGAATTATCCTCCTCTTCCTCCCTCTCGCAGGCATATTGTGGTCTGTGGTCATATTACTCTCGAAAGTGTCTCCAACTTCCTCAAAGACTTCCTACACAAGGACAGGGATGATGTCAATGTAGAAATTGTTTTTCTCCATAAGTAAGTGCACAAATCTCTCTCCCCCCCCTCGCCGTCCAAACGTATTAACAACCCCTAATGCAACAATTCAAAAAATAAAACATTCAAAGTGCATGTATTGTGGTGCAACTGGATTATGAACATACATAGCTGTGCTTCAGCTCACCATCTGACCGCTTCTTGTCTCTCTTGTGTGACAGTATTTCCCCTAATCTTGAGCTGGAAGCCTTGTTCAAACGCCACTTTACCCAAGTGGAGTTCTACCAGGGATCTGTTCTCAACCCTCATGATCTAGCAAGAGTGAAGGTACCTTCAGAGACGTCTGAGACCCCCCTCCTAGGGTCTCCATGTATAGGAGGGTTTCATGTGATGTCACGCACATTCCCAGCTACCATCTTGATGCCTTTTTTACCATTAGAATATGAATAATAACAACTGATCGCTTTGCTGTTCTGCAATGTTTGGTCAAGAACTACCAAGATGGCGTGCTTGAACTTATTTTATGGATTCCTCAAATCCCATGATTGAATCCCTCCTATACTGTATATGTGTAGATACAGATAGTACGAGATAATTGTAATCATTGCTGTATAATGCTGTTCTGGGCTGTATGTGAGATAGCTGACCTATTAATACAAATCATGGTTTTAATAACAAGAAAAGTAACATTGTTTTGCAGGCAGATTAGTCTAGTGATTAGTGGTGTTCGACTCCCGGCCGAAAGGTACTGGGTTCGAGCTCCAAAGTCTGCAGTGTACCTGTAGGCAACCTTAAACAACCCCAGCAGTGTTAATGCCGTGCTCAGCCCGTTGAACCAGGACCACAATAGTGATAGTAAATCAGAACAGCAATGGCCAAGACAACCAAAACAAGATGACCACTGTGATGTTTACTTAATAGTCGTTGTTATGATATATTGTCAGATCGAAAGTTTGCTATACTCGCATGAAATACATAATGTTGAACCTCAACATGATGTGTTGTGATTAAGGACTAAGCCAATACCAAATGTCCATGATGTATGTCAAGATGTTGAAATCAATGAACCGTCAGAGTTGTAAACGTGTGTTTGGCATTCTGCGTCTGTCTCCGTTTATTCTTGCTCTCTGGGCTAGATCGAGTCTGCAGATGCCTGCTTAATTCTAGCCAATAAATACTGTGCAGATCCAGATGCAGAGGATGCATCGAACATAATGAGGTATGACATCCACTGAATTGAACAAAAACAGACGAGGATCTGCCAACAAAAATCACTTTTTTTGCTAACCTCCTCGATGTTTCTCTCAATCTACAGGGTCATTTCGATCAAGAACTATCATCCCAGAATCAGAATAATCACACAAATGTTGCAATACCATAACAAGGTACATTTTATCATTGATATCTATCCAATATCCTTAATATGATAGATACGGTTATTTTGCAAGCACTTGTATTTACTTTCATGCAAAGCAGTTTTGTTTTCATTTTGTAATATGGCTTTAAAGGGGGAGTGTGTAGGATTTAGGGACAGCAGTGAGTTTGCAGATTCTGTTTGTGTTCGTTCAGTGTCCCCAACCTGGCAACACGCTTGAACTTCCGAGATTGGGGAGGAAGCTGCAGGCCTAGACGCTTCTCTCCAATATTGTGAATTTGGGCTGCAGTACCCATTTTAAAGCGCTCTGTCAATGTTACAGATATACCTTTTTTGATATTATGATGATCTCATTTGGATTAGCATAGGTTGTTGTTGTATCTATCTTCCAAATTGTAACGTATTCTTCAGCTGCTCGTGACACACTTTCAAACTTTCAGTATCGCCTTTTATTAGGTTACCATAGTAACTTCTTTATATGTGTAATCCATCCCATCAATCATTTATACAGAGCACCAAAGCTTACTGTGAGTCCAAACCTCACTTATACGTTATGTTGAGTATAATGTCAAAGTTTGCTTATTCAAATTCCAACGTTTTTATTTCATATTTTGTTGCAGCATTGTCCTAAGGAAAATATTTTCTGTTGGTTTGCAAAACAACAGTTAACATCCGATTATCCAAGCAGATATTTAGACATCATGTTCGAAAGTGATCCGGGGCCTGTTTCTGTTGGTCCTTTATTAACTTTCCACCATGATGCTGTTGCTGGTTTCCCTCCACTCTGTCTGTCCCCTGTCTTCGTGCGCAGGCCCATCTGTTGAACATCCCCAGTTGGAACTGGAGAGAGGGTGATGATGCCATATGTCTGGCTGAGCTGAAGGCAGGCTTCATAGCCCAGAGTTGTCTGGCCCAAGGCCTGTCTACCATGCTAGCCAACCTCTTCTCTATGAGGTCCTTCATTGAGGTATACCACACATTCCCGTTCCCACTGTACACGTTTGTTTGATATGTAGATACAATCTGGGGCGAAGTTCTCTTAACAGGAGTACATTTATTTACATATGGTAGTCGTGTGTGTATATATATATTATTTTTTTTGGTTCTCAGAGCATTTTCTTCATGGTTCATACAGGCACTTGGTAAATCTGGTTTTTGATCTAGTCTAGTTTCAGTCAGATGGAAAAGCTTTATCATCGGACAAGTGGTACATATAATGCAAAACTTTGACAGCTCTATTCCGCTGGAGCCGAGAGAGTCTTTCCGAGCGTTTTTTTTTTTATCTGTCCATCTGTCAGTCTTTAAAAAACATGAATAAAGAAAACGGTGCAATAAATCAGACATTTCTCAGAGATTGAATCTGCTCAGTGTTCCCTGATGCTTCCCTGGTGATACTAAAGAGGTGTATCTTGTATAGGAGAACAGGTTCTCATGTCCATATGAGGATGAATCTCTTTATAAGGACCAGGCCCCTGGTGGCTTGGCCAAACATCTGCTGGCCGCATTGATCCACACTCTCCCCCCCCCCACCCCCCCACCTCCCTCAAGTCTCTGGTGTTTGAAGTCCTCAGGTTGCATGTTCACTCTCACATATGATCCTTTCTGGCTCCAGATTGAAGAAGACACATGGCAGAAGTATTACCTGGAAGGAGTCGCCAATGAGATGTACACCGAGTATCTGTCCAATGCCTTCGTGGGCTTGTCCTTCCCTACAGTCTGTGAGTAAGTACCCCTCCGTTAGTGTTGAGGTGAAAGGTCGCCTGTCGTCCGGCCGCGAGGACCCAGCGTGTCTACGTTGACATAAACGACGGATCGCTGGTAAGAATGTTGCGGTTATGTGGGCTGGATAGTGTAGTAGCGGGTTGAGCCGAAAGGTTCTGGGTTCAAACCCGGATGAGCACAGTCTGTATTAGGCATCCTTGAGCAATATGCCAATAGTTGTACCTGCCTGCTGATGATAGGGATCTGGAAAAAGTGAGTGATGATTTTTTCAGAACGTGAGTTATACACTTCACTAACCTATGACTTCCTCCCATGTGTTTGTCTTGCAGACTTTGTTATGTGAAGCTGAAGCTGTTGCTAATTGCCATTGAATACAAGTCGGAGCAGAGAGAGAGCAGGTTTGTCTGTTGGACCATGATTATCAATGACCTACTATGGTCGTATTTATTTATTGTGTCTCCTTCCCTTAACCTTTTGGCCCAAACCCTTATCAGTGTTTTCCCTTGTAGCACAGAATCTTTGATTTGACCGTATGTTTAAAGTTATAAAAGTCTGGATTTGGTTTGAGTTTGGTTTTACATATGCACTAATGCAGTGGTAATATGCAATCCTCAACCAAAAAGCCATTTACCTAACCAAAAACAATTGGGCAAAAGGAAACAAAGACAACTTTATGTGTATTGTGGTCAGTTGACAACAACATGAAACTTTGTAACTCTAACATCATCCATAATCTGTGACTAACACTACATGATTTTCATGATAAATAACCTGTTCAACAAGGATTATTTAAAGTCACACGTGTCCATTCTATACCTGTTGCCTGTATATTTCACTCATTATATATTAACACATCCATTCAGGCGTAGGTGATTTAGGCTTATGGCACTCGATACAAACTACGTTTAGTTTTTTTGTTTCCTTAAATATCCCATCAGAGTACATTTCCACACTTGGCCAAACCAGCTCTTTTGAATCCAGTGTGATACACTGAAAGTAAAATATATGAAATATAAACAAACACATACCTGTTATTATCTTGTACACTTTTATCTTCTTCACTTCTTCACTGTAACTTTTTCCTACCTTAAAATATAGTGCCACTATTCTCAGAACCATTAACTTTGTCTTATTGAAGCAGGAAGCCAGAAATATATTTAACTCTATGACTATAATTCAATGTCTAGGTGTATGGAGCTGCACAACACAACTCAACATCACATTAGCGTAGCAGAAGCTACACACACCACATTACACAAGGAGAGAATATCAATGACCATGCATGATATTCTCTTGTTCTGTGTCAATGACTTGTGTTTCATTTGAGATTCTTCTGTCTTGTCATTTGCAGAAGCCGAAAGCGGTATGCCCTCTACCCTCTATGTCACTACCAAACCTCTGAACCCCTTCTTCATCACTTTAAGGCTTCTGGCTTTGGGGATCCCCCAGCCCTGGTCCCCTCTCCCCACTCCCTTCTCCTCCCCCTCCTCCACCCCCACACCCCTCCTTCCATTCTATCTAAATGAACAGGAGTCTGATTGTGTTTGCTAACTTCTTCATGGTGTCCTGTTGTGCCAAAAAAGCAAAGCACTAACTTCTTTGCAGGCAGAGAGAGGATAGTGAACGTTGCTTCGTAGAAGTGCAGTGTGTTCGTCTCCCTGTTGTCGATGTACAGAGGTCCACTCCCACACCCTCGCCATATTATCTCTCTCCCACTTCAAACTGAATTTCACTTTTCTCTATCCCTCTTTTTTTTATTTCGGTAATCTCTATGTCTCACGTGGCTTTAAGTTCTCCTCTCCTTGTTCCCCTAATTATTTCTCTTCTCTATGGTTCTTGTCTGTTGACACTAAAAAACTAAACAAATAATGTAATTTGGGTGAATACAGATCAGATTATTGAACGTAACGTCTGCCATGCGTTTAACCTCAGCATGCCTTTTTGATTGGGTGGTACAAACTTATGTTACCACCAGGATATACTTGTTTTTTATCCTTAGAAAAGGCACGAGGACAAACTTTGGATAGGTCAATGTTGATCCAAAATTAAACCCAACAACCTTTGCTACATTTATCTTTACAAAAACGCCTCCATCTATATTCATGTACACTTTTCTACGTTATTCATGCTATTCCTGCCATCCATCCATTCAATGTGTGTGTGTGTGTGTGTGTGTGTGTGTGTGTGTGTGTGTGTGTGTGTGTGTGTGTGTGTGTGTGTGTGTGTGTGTGTGTGTGTGTGTGTGTGTGTGCATGTGTGTGTGTGGTGTGTTTGCAAGAGTTATTATCTCTCCACCACCACCAGTACCCCATCACACGTCTCTGCAGTAGATGTCCCCTTTTGAGGTCACTTCCTGTCAGTTTGGTGTTTGAGAAACAGTCCAATTGCACAGAAGTTACTGCAACCGTCTGCATCCATGTACCTGTTCCTCTCTCCCTCTCGCCGCTTTCACTTCCTGTCTGTCTGTCTGACCAGCGTGTCACCCTCCGATATCACTGTACCGGGTCACTGTACCGGGTCAAAGCATGCTGTGAGCTCGCCTCAGCAGCCGCTCCACGCTTGCCTTTTGTTGCTCAAAATATGAGTTTCTTACTTTTGGCCGTGGTGGGTTTTATTTTTGGCCAGTTGAAAGCTGTTTAAAACAACAACTGCGTTTATTGCAGAGACAGTGGAAATCTCAGATTTGGGCAGCAATGTTTTGTCTACTTGTGATGTTTCTTGTACATTTGGTTTTGTTTTCTTTGAAAAGCATGCTGAGTGTAATGCAAGTCTTGTTTTTTGATTTTGGGAGCCATTGAATCCGAGTGAAATTTAGATAAGTGATTATTAATTTCCAGCGGTTAGAGATGAATGAGTGCACAATTACCTTATTTAGATATTACATTACAGATCATTAATTCAATTGCTCCCGGACTGTTGTTCTTACTTAACACAAGCTTTTTGGGAGCCCAGAGGAAAGAAAAAGAGGCTGTTTTGGATTCAAATATAAATATATCCATAACTTAAACACAAGGGAAATGTTAACATATAGACACCAACATTAGAGGTCAAACTAAAAACAAGCACAACCAACAACACTAACGAAAATCAAATTATCTGTACTAGTGAAACACAGTATTTACAACAAAATTACAATTTGCCACAAAAAAGAAAAGCCAGCCGATTGTGAAGCCAAACCGCCTCTACCACAGCTTCTCTGCAAACCATCCACATTACATTTAGTCTCATCATCTTTTTTCCAAAGCAACTTACATGTATAATATTCCCCGGCAGTAGATTAAAGTTGTATCGCACGCATGACGAAGGTTGTAGAATCAGATACTTTAACGAAAAAAACCTGGATGAGGAAAAAATTGGCGATGCAATTCTCTTCTCTTTCTAATGGGCTTCTGGACTTTGGTAGTGTAACCTGTTAGCATACGTGTGGATTTCAGTGTGTCCTAGTCTCCCTAGTTCACACTAACTTCATTGACGATTGTTTGTGTGTGTGTGTCTCATGAATCTTGTCATTAGTCTAATTAATGGGGAATGATACAGCCAGTTCCAACAGTTTTGATTTGTTGAAAGTAAGCAACCAATCCCGCTTTAGATGTGAAAGAAATGTCACGCGGAGCAGTCATCACTTCCACCATTGTTTTTGTTGTGGTGCACATCGGATAGAGTAGGATAGGGGGTCACCTCACATACTGTTCAGACATTCAGTGGATATTTTGATAGCTTATGTTATTTTGACACGCCATCAGATATATATAAACGGGTAAAAACTGATTTTAAAGTTTGCCGTCGCCCAAATATACAGTGCATGCTGAGGCGCTAGGCCGAGGGCTGTTCATTCCCTTGCATTCTCCACCGTCAGCAGCACTAACCCCGGTGACAACTCTCATATCCTCCTACCACTGAGTCCTGTCTGTGACCCCCTGCAACTTCAACACCCCTTAACATCGTTGCCTAGGTGACTGTACAAATTGATATACATCGACAAAATTGATCGTTAACACACCACTTCATCCAACCGCAACACTCTTGGATTATTTCTCTCCCTGCTTTGTTTGCCCCCAATCCCTCTTCTTCCTCCTCCTCCTCCTCTTCCTCTATGTTTTGCTCTTCCTCGATCATCTTCCTCCTCTTCTTCCTCATCTACTCTTCATGGCGCACTGCTGTAATGCCAAGACAATCACAACCATGAGAATTTAAATTGAAAATGACCAGCCGTGCTGTTTTACATTTTTATATTGCTGGTGCGATGCGTATCAGTGACAAAAGTCAGAGTCGGTCAGCTTTTTTCTTTGAGTCGCCTCAGACAGCACCACATTATTTCACTACTATCGATGTATCGATGTCGATGTCAAAATTTCAAATTCAAATGAAGCCATCTATTCCAAAACCATCAGAACTGTCTTCCAATCAGAACACCCTAGAAGTGTGTGTGTGTGTGTGTGTGTGTGTGTGTGTACCATTCCTCTTGATTAGCACTGTGTGAGTGTAAATTGGAGGCTGGCCAGAGCACTAATCAGCAAATTTGTGTTTGTTGTTTTTGTTTATTTTGATGATTTCCCAGCATCCTCATCAACCCAGGAAACCACGTCAAACTACAGGAAGGAACCCTGGGGTTCTTTATTGCTAGCGATGCCAAAGAAGTAAAGAGGTAACTGAAAAAATATAATGTCCATGTTACTTTGGATAAATGCATCCGCCAAATGACTTTATGTAAATGTCAATACTAGTAGAGCTACGAGGTACACTTGGGCTAATGATTGTTGTTTCTCCAGGGCATTTTTCTACTGCAAAGCTTGTCACGACGACATCACTGACGCTAAACGAATAAAAAAATGTGGCTGCAAACGACGTGAGTATTCCTTTATTCACGATAAATACAGAGTGTATTTATCACTACATGAATAAATCTCTCCCCCCCACCTCACTTGTATCTCATTCAATGCTAGGTTGCATGATTAGAATACAATATTACACCGCAAACTGTGGGAGGAAACTGAATTGTTTTGTTTGGGTTTGAACATCCATTCTGGTGTTGCCGACAAATTAATTCAATCAATTGATTGTGTATGTATTCCCAACCACTTGAGATATATTTTAAGGTTTGGGCATGTTTTTATTTCAATTTGTAATAATTGTTTTAGATTGTCCAATTTCAAAAGTTGAATGAATGCGTTTTCTAATACATTAATTGAAATATACTTCTGAGAAAGAAAACCAAAAAGTAACATAAATAACAAATAAAAGACATAAATATAGCCATGTTGGAATCATTTATAAGTCAAACAAAGACAATGGACAAGTAGAAAAGTTTGATGGCTTGAAGAATATAAGATTAACATCTAAAAGCCATCAGACACAGAACTGCTCTCTCTCTTACAGATGTCACCCCACCACAGTTAGTCACTTAATTGATTTGGGCTTTTTAGACCTCATGAATAGTTAATTAACCTAAAACGGTAAATTGAAAATGTGTTCCCTCTGTTAAATAGTAAATGATGGCCACTATGCAAGCCATGTTAGTACAATGATCTTCAATATTTAGCCTTGGTCTGCATGTATTTTGTGAATACTACCTGACCTAGATAGAGGAGTCATTTGTCAGATCATGTTAGTCCTATTTTAATATTCCTGTGTATTTAGAGAAATGTCACCAGCCAAAAAAACAATGACAAAAAAGCTACAATGGAAACCTACCAATTCTTTGTCAAACAAATTTCAGTGATGTAGATCAACCTAAAATAATGATAGTGTATTTAATCAATGATGTATTTATTTGATTAGTTGCCTTTTTAATTCTATCATGTCTTAGTATTTTTATGTATTCATTTTGGATACAATTCTTGCCATGTAGATAATTGATCCTTTCCTGCAAATGTCACCTGTTCTTTTCCTGTGTTTTCTTTCTTTCCTTTCCTTTTTTCTGTTCTTTTATTTTCCATCCCTTCCTGTTCTTTAATTTCTTTCGTTCATTTCTTTGTGTACGATCATTGACACTGTTGATGTATTTCCTTCCCTGCTGCCGTTGGAAAACAACACTTGTACTGGTAGTGATTTATTGTGAGTAAAAAGAAAGCAGGTGTCCAATTACCCAGAGTGCAGTGCAAGTGTTTCTCTCTTTCTCTCTCTCTGTCTCTCTCTGTGTCTGTCTGTCCGTCTCTATGTGTCTCTCTCTCTTTCTCTCTCGCTCTCCAGCCTACAGTAGTCTACTGTATCTGTGTTGCATGCACCAGTGTAGCTTC
>NC_140277.1:8057441-8125968 GCF_964030765.1 Micromesistius poutassou
GGTCACCCAAGAGCTTTCACTGTGACCTTCACCATCGGGGTAAAGTGGCTTTCTGCTGTGGTGCACCAGCTTACATCCCTTCAGGTTTTAAGTACTGGACAGGATACGTATTATATTGGCTCTGTAGTACCCAAACAGGGGTTTGTTATAGTACCCAGATACTGGCAGAAGCATCGTCCTAGGGCGGAGCTCCCTGATTACACACAGCAGAGCGAGTGGGAGAGGCTTGTGGGTTTGGAACATTGTGTTTCCTCTAATTGTGTGAATGAAAACCAGAGACGCACAAATCCCAAGAAGTTCTTTGTTATCGTGTCTGTTGTTGGCTGGATTTTCCTGATTTTGCTTTTGCGATCTATGGTTTTAATGGCAGTTGTGCCTATTGTTCGTTGTTGTTGTTGTTGTTGTTGTTGTTGTTGTTGTTGTTGTGGTGGTTGGGTGTTGTCGTATTTATTATCGCTTTAGTAGTTGTCGTGATGATAGTCCAGAGCCACTGTCACTCTCATGGAGCTCAGAATGTTCAAGAATCCTCTGGGTGAAATCCAGCCATCGCAAATACATACACATAATAAGAATGATATACTATAACCTAAAACTAAACACGTAACCAACTCAGTTTTTCTATTTTAAACTACTAAGACTAAGACTAACATACTTAAACTTAAATCATGGCTGGCCCCCCCAGACTGCTTTCTATGCTCAGAAACACTTCATTTCATTCATCTTCTTGTATAATTTGATTTAAACTGTACCACCACTTCATCCTTCACTGTCTCAATGACCATGCCAACATTTAAAGTATGCCTTTGACTAATAACTGTTTCATCACTGTCTATAAAAAAACGATGTGTTGTAGTGTTTTTATTTCCTCATTATGTTTGTTTCATTCACCTTGATTATGGTTACGTTTCCTCTTTTTTTTTTGTGTCTCTGTATATCATCATCTTCTCTACCTCCATGTAACCTACCACTTGTCTTTGCACTCTCCTCAGCCAAATATAAGTATAATGGATATGTCACATCAAGTAAGTCTGTTCTTCTGTCCCTCCACCTTCCCCCCCCTCCCCCCTCGTCATCATGCCTTAGCTCCCCCACCCAGTGTTCAGGCATGTGGTGTCGCTATGTGGTGTTCAACTTTACTATTAATAACGATATTGCTGCTATGGTTGTTTTTTCTTTGCTCTGTTTTAACTTTATAGCTTTATAAATATTCACAGACATGCTCTTCTGTCTGTCCCCGAAGCAAAGCTAAAAGTAAAATATTAATGTCTAATTTAAGTGGGGATTAATGGAGTTGTAATTGTATACAACATCTTTATCAAGGTAGTTAAGGGTGTAAAAGGGTGACACAGCAATTGGGGTTGATTTAATGGGTCACATTTATAATTCTACATTTCGTTTTAATTTTCTGTTCGTTTTTTTCCCAACATAATGTGTAGGTGTTTGAAATATTTTCTTTGTATTGTGCTGCTTCTAGCAGCAGATGGCGCTACAACACCAGGAAACAGTGGGGGTCAGAAAGAGGCTGGTGTTCGGTTCAAAGCTGATTGCAATTTAGGTAAATCTACAAGAGTTAACAGAAAAGCTGTTAAAACTCTGCTTTTTAAAATTAACTGTGAACTATCACTGTTAGCTTAAAAAGTTGAATTATGTCTGTCAATAATAGTTTTAGTCTAAGTATCCTATGTTATAACCTATGTTCTTTTCTTTGTTTTTTTCTGTTGAAAAAATCGCTGCGGTCGGTTTTTCACATTTTCTGGTTATTTCTTTTTTTGAGGGGCTTTGTGAATGTCACGTTTTCATTTTTTTGGTACATATGTTAGCAATTATAGATACAGACATAGATATAAGTTATATTCAAAAAATGAAACAAATCCCTTCAACGTCAGTTTTATTCAACTAATGCAGACGATGATGCTGAACACAATCCTAGCCTTGGATGCCCATGTGGCGAAAGTAAACATTAGTCTCGATGTTTATTGGTTTCATCATCATCGTCCAGTTTTTAACCACTGGTCGCCACAGCGATCCGACCCCAGATCCAATATTGCTTTGCATGGACAGCGGTGACGGCGCTCTTGCTGCTGTCACGTGATTAGCGTTTCAACAAAGGGACAGTTGCCGTCTGCGGTTGTTCCGAGTGCGCGCGGGTGGACCTGCCAGGGTGGCTGAGCGCGCTCTAAACACTGCGCGTGTTTGACAAGGGCCAGATGAATCCACGAGCTATCGGTGGCACTCCTTGAATCAAGGAGGCAGCTGACGGCTGGGATAAACGTCTGTTTATATCGCTCCGGGGCCCCACTGGCGACGCTCTCTCTCCCTACCTACCTATCACCGGCCACAAACAACCAACCCACCGAACCGAACCACCCGCCCGCCATCCACCACCCGTTCAAACTGCAAGACGAGCGCTTGTGCTCACGACTCGGTGAAGACGACTGTTGTCTGACCTTTCCCCCTTCCTGGTTTCCACCGTTTCTTTCCCCCTGAGTAGGCGCAAAGCTTATGTTTATGTATAATGGTTAAATTAGATGTTTATTTATTCTTAAATAGCAGGCTATATTGAACAATTTTATATGAGCACTAAAGAAAAATAAAGACATACAATAAAATAATATAAAAAAAATAATCGAAATAATAATCATAAATAATTATTTCAATCAACGTTTTTGCTCTATTTTAAAGTATACAGTATTAGTAACATATTTAAAAATACATTTAATTGGGTTTTATGTAATTGCATTTTAGATAATATTGTAATGTGTTTATGTCCTGAATTTCTTTTGTCAGATAGTACTAATAATATTAAATAGACAATGTCAGTATTTAGTCAAATTTAAAATACACATTGTATCACTAGCACTTTTATGCTTATGTATATTAACAATAACCCCGTTCCCTTTTGATATAGGATAAAAATAAATAATTGTGAAGTATTGCTAACAACTAAACAACTAAAACATTATACATATGCCCGTAATACGATATTGATATCTAACATACAGTATATATGTATCTAATCCATCTATTTAATAAAAAAAAAAATCTTATCTCACTCTCACTATTCTCCATTGTTCGACAGTAAAGGAGGAAGTTAGGCCGTCCTATCAAAACCGATCGATTAAAATCACCAACTGCTCCTCTGCCGCCACCGCCATCACCTCCTCAAACACATTCCACCACAACTCCACGCACCCCCACCACCACCACGTCCAGGAGCCCTCCGTCAGCCCGGGCACCGTCCCCCTCGTTAATAACCGCAAAGGAAGCCTGCTCCCAGCGGGGCCCGGAGCAGGGGCAGCGGGTGAGCCGTCGCGGCTGAGGCTCAGTATCCCCGGGGCGGGGGGGGACGGAAAGCGCAGGTCCCTGCTGGCCAAGGGCCGGCTGAACCGGACGCTCAGTCTGCCAGTGAAATACCACTACCATCCCAGTAATGCCATGCTGCTTGATCACAGTAGGCCCTGTAGGTCTCTTTTTCTTCTTTCATCTGCTTGGTCTGTGGGGAGGGTGCTGGGGAGGGGGTGCATCAGACAGTAACTCTGCCATTTTGTGTTGTTGCTGTTGTTTGCTGTAAGAGGGGTTTTCTTAACAGTACGTTCGGGCTGCTTGGGAGCTAGCGACCCTGACGGCTACTGCTGCTGTTGTTGATGCTGCTATGCATGGTGTCTGTCAACATAGCAAGCCCTAGCGTCTGTGTGTGTGTGTGTGTATATGCAACTGTATTGCATTCAGTTTCCTTATTTTAATTAGTTCTCAAACTTAATATTGATTTTGAGCAACTGAAGATCAAATAAACAGAGTACTTCCTTGCAAAAAAATAAATCCTAATTTTGATAAACAGCCCTAGAACTGATGACAAGACAATGGCATATTCCTTCTCTTGGTGAGATCAGATCAGTGAAAGTAGACGTAAATATGTACTGCAGTGCTTGTTGGAGGAGTAGCGGCTTGCTATGCACACTTGTGATGCAGGTTTTTTCTGTACTAATCTCATGCTGCGTGCCATCGATTTCTCACCAACGGACTAATACCGCTCTAAAATGACAGGGCCAGCGGGCAGGGGTCGGCACGCAGGGCTGAGAGGGAGTGTCAGACATACGGCGCGCGAGAGAGAGAGAGAGCTCTGGGTGGGTAGACTCTCTCTCTCTCTTGAAGCGCAAAGACAGCGCAGTGAAGATCAGAGACGCTCAGTCACACACAGAGCTAGCGGCCTGGCCAACGCCAAGCCCTGCCTTAGCTAGTCAGCCCGGCTCTCACTGATCTTAAAAAAAACAACATTCACTTTTATTTGTATTTTCTCATTGTTCTTATTGTTCTTCAACCCAGACGATGAATCTCTGACAGGAAAACAGATGTGAAGTATTAAAAATACACTGTTGTGTGGCAGCAGAAGCTAAATGCCACAAACATGTCAACCGATCAAAAAAAAAACGGCAACGAGACATAGATTTAATCTTACATGAGCTTCTGTAGCTCATACATATTTCAAGTTCAGTTTTTGTGAGGCTACTTTTGACCCTCTCTTTCTACGGGCTGGAAGGCTGAGCTGCTGAGCCTGCTGCTTTCAATATTCATGGCCTCACTAATCCATCGCCACCCCTCGGAGTGTTGTTTGCGTTTAGCTAAGTCCGCCATGTTGGGGAGGCCTGTGGTGTGTGTGTGTAGTTGTGTGCTGAGCTTTTCTCACAGCATGGAGGGAGACCTGTAGAAGAGCCCTTATAGTGGAGAGTGGAATGGGTTTCGGCCATACATGCATTAATATACAGTTGATCTCCATGTTCAAAAACAAAAACCTCACCAGAAACCATCATCTTCATCGTCTTGCTCACCGTTCATCGCTTTGGTTCCTCATCGCCAACAGATGATGACGGTGTGCACACTCACACACACATGGTATTTATTGGCTTAGGTGCGCGGGATCACTGTGTCGAAGCGGACTGCTACAAGTCCAGCCACGCCTTAGACATTCATTAGTTTACTTGTACTTGCTGACAAATTGGCAATCACTCTAGATTCTAGAAGCATCTATAAGCTCCAGGCTAAGGGCAGAAAACACAAACAGGAAAAGAAGAGGCTTGAGATGGTAGCCTTGGTTAATGTTTCGAGGCCTTTTATTTGGTTTTTCTCCTGTTTTTCTCTTTGATTAATTTAATTGTACTTACCTATTAACACTTTGTATTTTTTTTATTTATATACTTTCTGGAGGTGTTCTCTCACATTTAATATCAATTTAATATTCTTACATTTTGGTTGTTAATTGTTTATTTTTTGTTATTTGAATTTAATTGCCTGTTACTTGTGACTTATTTTTCTCTCTGTATACCAGGTCCCTTCTCTCTCTCTCTCTCTCTCTCTCCTTCTCTCTCTTCCCCTTTCTCTCTCCCCCCCTCTCCTGTGTGTGTGTCTGATATACTCTGTCTGTGTCTGCAGTTGAGGACGAGCACCCGTCAACTCTCTCACCCAAAAAAAAGCAGCGCAACGGAGGCATGCGCAACTCCCCCAACTGCTCTCCCAAGATGATGAGGTAAGACGCCATCTTTCATAACCCCACCCCCCCCCCCCCCCTTTGCCTCCAGCCTTCAACCAGTGAGTGAAAGAAACTCTGAGACACATACACACACACACACACACACAGGGGTTTGAGTCGCGGTGGTGGTGTGGGTGTGTGTGAGTGAGCGATACTTCAGAGACAGATGCTGCTGCCGGTTGGAATTGTAGGGAGTGGGATGACTTGATGAGAGGGGGGCAAATTAGGAATGGAGGGGGGACGAGAGAGAGAGAGAGAGAGAGAAAGCACAAGAGTGTGCGAGAGAGAGAGAGAGTGTGCGAGAGAGAGAGAGAGAGAGAGAGAGAGAGAGACGGGTTAGGTGAGGCGGAGTGAGGGTGAAATCGGTGTGGGTGAGGGGACGGGGTGGGAAGGGCTTGGCTGTTCAGGATGGCATGCTGTCAGCGGGTAATGACAGCGCTGAGAGAATATTCGTGTCATGAGAGAAAAGGGGAGCTGCCAGCCAGGAGTCGTTTGAAAACTCCTCTGGCTTTAAAGTTCCAGCTGTCACCACCTCCGGGCGGGTCCACATGTACTCCTTAAACAATGCTGGCACTAATGACGCCCCCGACCAATCAGAACACCGGGGCTCTGCCCGTAGGCTACTCTTTCTCTCTCCCCCTCGCCTATTGTAGAGACAGGGACCCCTTGTGAGAGGAGAGCCCGCTCGCCGGACCACATGTAGCCTCGCCACAATCACACATGAACTCCCACTTTACCTTTGCTTTTATCCTGTCCGCCGGAGTTAAATTGCCGTTAATTGATTTTGAAGGCTAAAAACGCACGGGTTTGCTTGTGCTCCCGTGGCACGGCGCGGGGACTTAGTGCGCGGGGAAAGGGCAAGTCGGTAGCCGTAGTTACAGAGGATGTACCGGAAGAGACGGGTGTACACAAGCAGCGGCGTGTCAAGTCGCGTGTTCTCAGAGCCCCCGTGAGTCGAACGGAGCGGCCTTATGTTTTATGAATATGTGCAGAGGAATTAGACCTAAACCGAATGCCGCGTCGGGGTTCTCTTCTCCCCGTCACACGATACTCTTGTTGTCACTTGTTGTTCATTGTCTTGTGCGTGAACCGTGTATTTTTTGCCGAGCATAGCCTTTACAGAAACCCAAAAGCCAAATGTTATTCCTACAAATATAAAGCTAATATTAGGATTGGACATCACTGTGTACACAATATTGTGTGTATTAGAGTATAATAAACTTATTTATTAAACACATTTTTTCTACACTCAGTGTGTTTCTTTGTATATTTTTTGGGGCTTGGTTTTATTGTTGCAATGTTCCCCTTTTCACGTTCTTTGTCAGTTCTTTGTTGGTGTTGCTAGCCTCCCCCAGGATAGGTTTCTGCTCTCCTCCTCCTCCTCCTCCTAGTGTATGTACTTCGACCACAGACCCCGTGTTCATCCGTCCTCCACCGCCACTGTTGCCCCCAGCCTCCCCCTCTGTTCTGCAAAGCTAAAAAAAACAACTGGAAAACTCCAAACAATTTAATAAGCCCCTCACACTTGCCAAACCATTAGTCCAGCGTAGAGCGCCTGTACCCTTTAGTCAAGTGTGCAACAGCACAACATTTGACATGCCCTTGCTCAGAGGGAAGTACGACTGTAATATATTAGGTATTGGCAAATCTCCAGCTGACTCGCAGCTCATGCAGCTCACGAGGACTTGTTCGGTTCTTCAGCCGCTTAACTTAAAGCGCAGAACCTTTCTTCTCCCCTCTCTACGCCTAAGAGATGGTCCCCTGTTTTCCGCCGTAATGTATGCGTCTCGTCTTTGATCTGGGAGAGATAATAATTCTTTGGAGTTATTTGCTGTTTTTTTTTCCCTCTTTCTCAAAAAACACTTCAAAGTGGTGTCAAAGTTTTTTCTCTGCTTCAGGGTGGGAGGGGCGGGGGGGGGGGGGGGGGGGGCGGTCTGTATTCAGATAGCTCCTGGGTACAGGATGACAGCCCCCTCTGTTAAAAGTGTAGGTGTGTATATATATATATCATTTTTTATTATTTTCCTCATAGACTTAGCCCTCAGCAAAACATCAAATTGCCCCTCACTGTGCACAAGCCCCTCCTCTTTCCTTCCCATCTGCCCCAGTCAACATATAACACTGTATATATTAAAGAGTTGTGCAGTTACAAGGTGTATTTTATGCACAATGAAAAGTGATTGTTTGAGGTAGCCTTAGGGAAGCCTTCTTCTACAAGCAGAAGAAAGAAAGACCAGAGTGTTGGGGGGGGTGTAGCAAGAGCGCTAGCGAGCTAGCAAGCTACGGAGCGCATATACCATATCAAGTGCAGGGTTGTGTGTGTGTGTGTGTGTGTGTGTGTGTGCAGGACGTGCAGCCTGAAGGCCTTTGTAAATAAATAATGATCAACAGATTGGCTGTGGGTTTTTGAAAAGCATGCCTTTGTCAGTTTGCATGATGGGGAAAATTTTCAAAGCGCAAGGCTGCCTCACAGCCTGGCAGATAGAGGGGAGGGTGTGTGTGAGTGTGTGTGTGTTGGGGGGGGGGGGGGGGGGTGGTACGGAGATACAGGGGAATAACTCATCTCTGGTTGAAATATACACTGAGGCAGAGAGGCAAGAAGATAGAGTACAGGCATGAACAACAGAGAAAATAAATGTCCTTGGTAATGAGAAGGTATTTACATACAACATATATCTATAAAATATTACACAAGTTTTTGCGTAAAATATCTAAAGTTGACTTTTGTCTCTTGTATCTTCTGTGTGCTTCTGTGTGCCCGAGTGTGTGTGTGTGTGTGTGTATGTGAGCACACATCAGTGTGTGTCCAAGAGTGTGTGTGTGTGTGTGTGTTAGTATGTGTGGGCCAGCATGCATGGGTGTGCATTCATGTGTGCCTTTGTTGTTTTCATCAGCCAATCAGTCCCTCCCTGAGGGATAACAATTAAGACAGGTCACTGCGTTAACATGGAGCCTCCACACTGGCGTGGCGTTCTCCCTGGAATCAACACCCAGCTCCCAGCGTCTTTCCATGGCTTAGCAGCCACACAGTGCCCTGACTGATGATGTGCCCGGGGTGTGGCACAGCAACGACAAATGTCTTGTCTGCAACCTCCAACCTCCACCCACCCACAGGGCTGCAAGTATAGTTCAATACAGGGAGGAGGAGAGAGGAGAGGGGAGTCAAGGAGAGGAGGAGGAGAGGAGGAGGTCAGAGGAGTGTAGGGGCTGATAGGAGAAGAGGAGGAGAGGAGGGAAGGAGAGGGAAAGGAGAGGAGAGGGAATGAGAGGAGGGAAAATTATATGAGGCTAGGGGAGGTGAGGAGAGTATTGGCAAGGAGATGAGACAAGAGGGGGGAGGAGGAGGTGTTCCTGGCCTGTGACAGTCTGCCAGTCACTTTGCTGACAGCTCTGTGAAAGATAGCTGTCTTGGCAACGAGACAGAGAGAGAGAGAGAGAGAGAGAGAGAGAGAGAGAGGGAGGGACAATGAGAGGGAGGGAGACAGACAGACAGACAGAGAGAGAGAGGGAGCTAGACAGAGATAGAGGGAGAGGTAGACGAGTGAGTGGCTGACAGAGTGAGATAGAGAGACAGAGGCAATGGGGAGAGAGAGAGAGCGACCTACCGAGAGAGGGCGAGAGAGAGAGGGAGAGAGACAAAGATGGAGGTGTGGAAAGGCAGCCCTGCCTGCCTGCATGTGCCAGTCACAATGAGATGCAGGGGAGGGGAGGGGAAGAGAGTAGGAGGAGCAAGGAGGGGAAGAGAGGAGGGGAGAGGAGAAGAGGAGAGAGAAGGGGAGGAGAAGAGGAGGGGAGAGGGGGAGAGAGGAGGAGCGGAGGAGAAGCGGGAAGGGGAGCAGGGGAGCAGGGGAGCAGGGCCGGTTGACGTGACAGGAGCGCTCCGACTGGAGTGATTGGCTCTCCACTCGCGTCAGGATCAAAGATCGGGAGTGGGTGTAGAAACACTAAACTCTGTCAGCGTTATTATCACCGAAGCCAACTGATTTCATCCTCACACCCCAGGGTGGGGGAGAGTGGGGATGGATGTAGGAAGGAAGGAACGGACGGACAGGATGGGGATTGGGTGGAGGAGGGGGGATAAAACAGAGAAGTATTGAAAAGAAAGATTTATGACTTGATAGATGGGAGGAGAGGAGTTAATTGACAGTTTAGAAAAAAAATGTTTTTTTGACTTGCATCCAAATGCAGTGTCAAGGAGGAGACGACACCAAAGGCTTGTCAGTGTGACAGCGTTGGCAGCAGAAAGAGAGAGTGATATTAAGACAGATGCATGTCAATTTTTTGGAGTGGGTGAAAATTCTCTCTTCCGCTCATATTACTCAAACGTCAATCACGCCGCGTTCCCCCCGGTTTTTAGACTTTTTGTGTGTTTTGAATAAAATATATATATTTTCATGTAATGTAGGATAACAATCCTCAACACACAAAGGTCCCTTTGCCAAAAAATGATGGGTTGGTTTCTAAGGTTACTGTAAATTCTAACTGTTTCGCGTAAAGTTTTAGCTTTTCTGTTGCCTTGCCAAAAAAGTAACTCTGTGGGGAGATCTGTAGTCTTGTAGAATAAACGCAAACCACAGGAGACTCTCTAAGACAGTTGTGGCAGGGAGAATTCTATTTCTCTTCAATTTTTCGGTCAGTGTACGAACAGATCAAACTCAGCAGCCCGATGCGGAAGATTAGCCCGTTTGGTAGTGATGCGCCGTTGAATCATTAATGACCCGCCATTGGGCGGGGGGGGAAGCCAAAATGTGATTGGACAAATTCCTGAAATATTTAAAGTACAAGCTTGTCGGACCTCTTTACTGTTGGAGCCGCGTGGCGTCAGGCCTCGGGGAGAAGGGCTGGTAAAAAGCTGGTAATTGGTGCCCTGGTAGTTGTCATGCAATTCTGGTGATATGTAGCTCTCGCTCACAAGCCTTGCTAGTCTCTCTACCACCCACCCACTCACCCACACTGACACCTGGCACCCCATCAACTGACCGCCGCACTGACATCAACGGTTTACACCCCAGTGGACAATGTATAAACAATGAGGGAAAAGTGGGGAGGGATTCCATTAGTTGCTTTCTGAATGGGAAAGTACAATAACCATTAGTTATACAGAACCAGATGCAACGCATGAATAAAACTGGCTAAATGCTAACCATCTTAGGGCCTTCGCTAACTCTTTCATCAAGCAAGTAGTGGCTAGGGGTTTTGCCTCCCAGCTGAAAGATAATTGATCCCACAATGTCTGCATCCCCACTTTATATCATGTATATCGTCATTATAGCAACGCACTGCTGTAACCACGTACCTTCTCCTTAAAGACGTTCATCTGAAATCACTGTGATGCACCGTGATGCGTTTTCTAATGGGTTGCAACTGCCCCACTCCGTTTAACACTTTATGTTTTGATAAACACGGGCGTTGTCTAACGCCCGTCTTCGCACCTTTTTTTCCCCCCACAGCAGACACGACCCGCTGCTCATCCCCGGGAACGAGCAGATCGAGAACATGGACATGAGTGTGAAGAAGTACGACTCCACGGGCATGTTCCACTGGTGCCCCTCCAAGGAGATCGAGAAGGTCATCCTGGTGAGTGGGTGTGTCTGCGTATGGCAGCGGTGGCCCCTCACTCAGCTGTGCTAGCTGCCTGCCCCGGGGACTATGCTGCCCTGCTAGCTGCCTGCTCAGCAGATGATGGAAATCAGCCTCTTTGGCTAACTCTGGCATGTTTCCAGCAATGTAATCGATGTGCACGGTCCCTGTCAAAAGATACTTAGGATATAACTAAGAAGTTCGAGGTTTAGACCTTCATTTTGATAACACGCCTACATACATAGATACACTAGGTCAGACAGAGAAATAATAGAATCAGATCATGGCCAACGTAGACCTTATGATGGGGGGGGGGTCGCTAAAGATCTAAGGTCCTTCTCTGGTTCCGATCAATAACGTTAAACAATCGATAACTAATATGTACTGACACTTTCTCTCACTGCTTCGCCGTTGTTTCAAGGTGAGTGGGAATGCTTTTTTTTTTTTTTATATACTATGTACAGCAAATAGTTACTTCTACACTTCAAGGCATGAGTTTGGGATTTGAGAAGGGAGCTTAAAGGGCCTGTTTGGGTGTGGGAGTTATGTATGCGTGTGTGTTTCAAGGAAAATAACAGTGTGTGTGTGCGCGTGCGTTTGTGTTTCTGAGATAGATGAGAAGAGAGAAGTTTGTGAAGCTGTAATTAGCAACATTCCCATTTGGAAAGATAAAATGTAACTTTGATGGTACTGAAAGATCATACTGGGTGTAATGTTTTATTTACAAAACTTAATTTGACTTTAAAGGGATTTTTTTTTGTGTTGGACAGAAATCGTCAAAAGTGTTGATATTCAAAGATATTGGATATCAGTAATAGTGGTGCAGCACCTTACAAAACCCTTGCGAGCCATACACAACATTACTTTATTTTTCTTCTGTATGCATTGCTGCATTCAAGAGATATATGCATGCAATATCTCACAAACGGCATCTTTGTAGCAAATGGTTCAAATCTGCTGAAGCTCGGATCTCTTTCTCCATTTCTGATTTCCTCACCTAGTATTACTGAGTACATTCTTAAATGTACGTTTACAATGTATGGTGGAGTGTACAATTGGTTGCTTGGGTAACCAACTATACATTTAAGATACATTGCATTTAGTCCAGTATACTATTCAGTACGACTGAATAGCCATGACCTATTCAACTATAAACCTGTAAAACTCTTGTTTTAAATCGCATTAATCTCTTTGTTTTATCTCTCCTCTTCCTCCCGACGTTTCCAGCCAACACTCCATTCCTCACTATGTTTTATTGTTTTTTTTTCTCTCTCTCTCTCTCTCTCTCCCTCCTTTCCCTCTGTGTCTCTCTTTGTCTCTCTCTCGCCGCAGACCCGGAGCGAGGCGTCGATGACGGTCCTGAGCGGTCATGTAGTGGTCTGTATATTTGGAGATGTCACGTCCGCTTTGGTGGGGCTGCGAAACCTGGTGATGCCTCTGAGAGCCAGCAACTTTCACTATCACGAGCTCAAGCCCATTGTGTTTGTTGGCTCACTGGACTACCTGCGCAGGGAGTGGGAGACCTTACACAACTTCCCCAAGGTCTCCATATTGCCCGTGAGTTTCACGTTGGGACATATATATTTTTTAAAGGATTACGTGTTTTTTTAAGGTTTGCTTTAAAGTGCTGTAGGTGAAATTTGAAGAGTTGTAAAAAAAAAAGAGAGCAGGAGAGAGCAAGATTTTGAAACTAAACAAATATTCTCACACAGCATTTTCATGGCTGACAGTATTTCTAACAATTGATAATTATTAAATCTTACCAACAAACCTTTTAACACCTATGTACTGTTGTTTTATATTCTTTTGTATTTGGAATGTCCTTTATCCTTTATCCCAAAATATCAGTTCTAAAATAAATGGCCTAGCCTAGGCCATTAAATGGCCTCAGATTTTTGAAGTGGGTTTTTATTTCTCTAGCATGGGTGGAGGGTGGTGTTGATGACTGGAGTGAGGCTAAGCGATGAACGGTGAATGACACGGAAACATTCTACTCTTCTACTAAGGAGTGCTGTAAACTGACCACTGTGCGTTGACATTTCGGAGTTTGCGTGCACATTGAAACCCCGATGAGTCCCGTGAGTCGAACCGTCGTCGACTGTCACTTCGATTCGATCACAAATTATTTCGGGCTGAACGATTGGTTTCGGTGATCGCTCTCTCTCTCCCTCCTTGCTCTGAGGATGAATAAAATCCCAGGCAAGGGTTCCAGGGAACTGCAGCCCCAGTGCCAGCTGTGGACGCGGTGGCTGGCTGCCTTTAGAGCTTGTTAGGCCTGGCTTGACTGATGATCACAGAGGAGCAGCCCAAACACAGCCCTCAGCGCAGGCTAGCCTTTAGATTAGTCTGCGTCCCCCCCCACCCCCCCACGGCCTGTTACATCAGCCGAATGTCATCGCCTCCGCACTGGAATACTTGTTAACTAATTTCCCAGAGCTCCACTCTGCCTCTCGCTCCTAAACTATTTTTTCTCTCCACCCTCCTCCCAGCCTGGCTGTTATTTTGTTGTGTTTTTGGCTTAGTTTTTTGGTTCTTTTTTTGATTTGTTGTACATTTTTGGCCATTTTCTCTTAGTGACACATTTTTATTTCTTCCCCCTGTATTCCTCTGCTTCTTCCTTCTTCTCTCTCTCTCTTTCTCCATTTCTCTCTTGCTCTCTTCTTCCACTCTCTCTCTCTCTCTCTGTCTCTCTCTCTCTGTCCTTTTGTCTCTCTTTCTCTCTCTGTCCTTCTATCTCCCTCTCGCTCTGTCCTTCTGTCTCTCTCTCTCTCTCTCTCTCTCTCTCTCTCTCTCTCTCTCTCTCTCTCTCTCTCTCTCTCTGTCCTTCTGTCTCTCTCCCTCTCTTTCTCTGTCTTGTTCTCTCTGCCTCCTGAAGGGTACTCCACTGAGCCGGGCTGATTTACGAGCTGTCAACATCAACCTCTGCGACATGTGTGTCATACTGTCGGCCAATCAGAACAACATTGACGACGTCTCGCTGCAGGACAAAGAGTGCATCCTGGCGTCGCTCAACATAAAGTCTATGCAGTTTGATGACAGTATCGGGGTCTTGCAGGCAAATTCCCAGGGTAAGGACCACCTCTCCCCTTCCTACTACCCCTACTGCCCCACGTTTGTCACCTCCAAACTCTGAATAGATAGGATGTAGTGTCTCATATAGAATGTAATAGGATGTAGTGTCTCGGACGTCACCCTTTGGTTTACATACAACCAAGGGTGGGAATGGCATGGCCACCTTGTAGCTATGTCTATGGCCCAAACAACTAATAAGTATTCAATCCCAACCTCAACCCCAACTGTTTGATGGACTAAAATGTCTCATGCTCGACCTTGAAAAATTCACAATATGGAGTTTTTTGGTATTTGCCCTTGGGATCCTAACCATACTAAGAAAATAAATGATAGGCTTTGAATTGAGAGACACATTTCTTCCCACTAATTTAGAATGGCAGTGCATCTTGTGTATCCAACCACCCCAAACCCCCTGTAGGCCACTAGAGGAACGACATGCAATTCTCTTCCGTGGACAACATAAACCCAATTAGTGGTAACGTGCTGCTCTCTACCGGGAACTACCTATAGGCCGTTAGAGGGACTACATGATAGTCTCTACCTTGAATTACCTACAGGGCGTTAGAGGAACGACATGCTAGTACCGTACGGTGACACACCTATAGGCCGTTAGAGGAACTACATACTACTCTCTACCGTGAAACCACTTTATGCATTTAGGGGAACTCTCATCCAGCAGGGATTCACAAACAGGTGCTCACGGCTGCTGCCTGAGTAGGACTCAGCGCTGGTTTCCCCACAGAGGACAGGGTCGTGTCAGACTGGGAAGATTGAACTCTTAGATGGGAAGACGGGATTGGGGGGGGGGTGGCGAGGATGGGCCTGGGAGACCAGGAAGAAGACCGGAACAGTGGGATGGATGTCAACATGCCAAGCGGTAGTCCATCACGTATGTTTAATTAAAAATCTCTGGCGGTTAACCGATGTTATCTCTCAACTCGAACAGCTTTCTTTTTACAGACACACACACACACACACACACACACATAAACACACACACACACACAGCCAAACACAACACTGCGCGGTGACAGCTTCATCTGAAACGCCACGTTAAAGTCTTTCTTCCAACATCATTTACGGATTATTCCAGCCATGTCTTTCAGTAATTCACACACACACACACACACACACACACACACACACACAATACACACACACACACACACACACACACACACACACACCATGCGCAGATCCTCCTCCGCCACGATAACACTTTTTAATGATGTAATCAACGGGACCGGGCCGTTTAATGACATCGTCCCTCCCCCCACCCCACCCCGTGGACCTGGTGTCTGGCGGAATGGTCTGGAACAGATTGTTGATGTTTGGAGACGAACACACGCAGCCTGGCGTCCCATCAGCCTTCATCATCATTAAGCAGCGAGCACAAATCACCACGCATGCCGAGTCAGCTGCTGCTCGTTAGTCACAGCAAAACACTCACACATGCAAGGCACACACAATCACTCACACACACACACACACACACACACACAGGCAAGGGAGGATGTGCATAAGGAGCCGGGGTGACACTGGCACACACGCAGACACACACTGACGCGTACAGTATATACATACAAATACACAGGCTTATATGAAGACACGTCGGCACACGAGAACACACACTCCTCTGCACACTTATATGCACAAACTAATAGACTATAGACTAACCCATACAGTCCCACTACTGGACGCGCACACACACTCGTATACACACACACACACACACACACGCACACACATCGGAATATACGTAGCCCACACACATAGACACACACACAGCTGCCAACACGCCCAGACACAATCTCACACGTAAACTCGCGCAACCGTCCCCACAACCAGCACATATTCCACACTTCTCCATCGCGCTAAAATAAACAGTTTAATACCAAACACCGTAACGGTTGCAAACACAAACAAATAAAACACGCCTATCAGCCGAGGGTGCGTGTCCTCTGCTCCATACTCCTCTCTCCTCTCCTCACCTCACCTCTCCTCTCCTATCTCGAACCCTCCAGCACCGAAAAACAACAAACAGTAGCAGTGGTTATTTTTTATTCTCCACCCAGCCAGGTGTGAGTGATGCGCTGTCAATAGCAATGGCACCCCGGCCCAGTAAGCAGGGGTAAATCTGAGAACACAATGCCGCTCCGGGGACCAGTATGCGGCTCACGTGATGACGGACCGCTAGGCTCCCCGGGTCCCCTCCCACACTGGATGGATGGAGCCTATTGTTGTCAATGATTGGGTCTTACATCAACCGTCGGTTGCAGTGATAAATATTGCACTGTGGAATGTGTGCCGCTGCATACGCGCACGTACGCGCACGTACGCGCGCGTTCGACACATTCACAGGTGTGTAACGCCGCGCACACACGCAGATCCAGAGGCGTCGGATCATATGAATGCAGAAGCAGACGCATAGGCACACACACATGGTCACACACAGACGAGCACAGAGGCACACACACACAATGAACAAGGATACACACATAACAAGGACACACACACACACATATGCACTTGTGAATATACAAACACACAGACACACACATGAATGAACAAGGACACACGCACATTTGCACACATGCACGTACGTACAAACAAACACGCACATGAGACACAAAGACACACACACACACACACACATGCTCGGTGTATCATAGGTATTGCTTTGGGGAGTCCTACCACTCAGAGATGATAACATTGAGACGCCGGGGCGGTTGAATTTAAAACAAGAAGGTGCAAATGAATAAGTAAACACGTGGCTTCCTGGGGGAGCGCTTCTCACGGTTTCGCTAGCATGTAGTCAGCCGCAGAGCAAAGCTGTGCCCGGGGGGGTTTAGAGCAGGGCATGTGTAACCCAGATCTCAGATAAACCTGTCAGCTTTACATTGTGGTGGAGGGAGACCAGCTCTCTGTCTGGCTACACCCGCTGCTGTGCAGCTGCAGGTGATGGGGCCTCTAGACATCCAAACCCCACTTTTTTGGCAGGAAGTAAATATGATGGGTTGTCGTGTGTTTTTGACAGTGAATTTGATGTTGGGTATTGTGCAGGTTCTTTTTTTTATTTCAAGGATATATATTTTTTTAAGTAAATTTAAGTTGAAATAAGAACATTACATGATTGAATATAGAAATAACTGAATCATTGTACAAGATATCGAGATTGTGATGTTCAGTTACATTATGGAGACAGTTTACTTTTAGTGTGATAGACCAAAAGAAGAAGTCAAATGTTTCCAGTAAACACCAGACATATTTAATCACAATTTAGAATTCTTTGTCAAGTATAAAAATATCTACTCATGTCTAGCATTTAAATGTTAATGTTGTCCCAACATGATCATCTTTTTAGTGTATTCAACTGCCAAACACAAATTCCCCATGTATTCCCCATGTAATCATATACATTAGGGAAAACAAGCAACTTCACAGTTAGTGGATCAATATCCTTGTTTCCACAGTTCTCCCGGTGTGGACACAAACAGCACAGCAGTTTCACTACGACAAAAAACATGTTTTGGCATCCCCATATATAACCATACGAAAAGAGAAGGCATGTCGTTACAGCTAGGAACCAGCACCGGCTGTCACTCCCCGGAAAGAGTAAACACGGTTATTTTTGTGGGCTCTCCGGTTCTGACGATGTGGTAAACGGGTAAACCTGTGTTTCCCGGTTTACTTTACTGGGCGTCACTCTTGACTGTTTGCGACAGTTAGTTGTGTTATGGCGTAGTGCGTTATTACGCAGGCTTACGGCCTCATAGGGAACCTTCTTTTAGGGATTGCCTGATGCCAAGGACTTGGGGGATGCCTTTGGTATTACGAGTGTCTCTGGGAGTTTATGTAGAAAGACACACACACACACACACACACACACACACACACACACACACACACACACACACACACACACACACACACACACACAGGCACACACCTCATTCAAAAGCTTTCCAAAACTTTGTGACCTGAATATATTTCCTGCATTATGTCTGCAGAGTCGTAGCAGGTATAAGCTGGCGTTTTTGCCGTCGTCAGCACTAAATGATGGATGTCAAAACAGCGGTGATGCATTATGCATTGTAGCATTACAGTTTTAAGGTGTTTACTTGTCACTAGGAGGAAATGCAAAAATGTGAAGTCATGTGAATTCATGCCGCTGTCACATACTCCTGTGTTTCCGAACCACGCGATGTTCGGATGAAAGGTTTTTTTTTTCAGAAGGATCCACTTCGTCAACTTAATGGTTACAAAATGAACCACATATAAAATTCATATCTTCCCCCGGTTGAAGAGCTTTGAATGCTAAAAATGTTCCGGCTGACCGTTAAAAGCACAATATCCATTCTGTCCCTCTGTCTAAAGTGTTGCCTCCTCCTCCTCCTCCTCCCCCCCCTCCTTCTATTTTTCTGTCAATCTGCACTTTTTGAATGACACAGAAAGCACACACATCAACAACTCACCGCCGCGTAAAACAACATGCACTATGGGTAATGGCATTGACGTGCAGACGGGGGCCCTCCTCTGAATAGAGTGGCATATCCCTGCAGTTAACCAACCCCCCCCCCCTCCCCCCCCCTCGCTATTTTCACCTGTGTACCATACCCCGGTCATTCACCAAAGTCAAAGAGAATAGTTAGACTAGTAGTGGGATCCCCCCCGCTTCTGCTATAAAAATGTAGTCATCTTTTTATCGAGTGAGGTTCTTCTGGTATACATGCCATTTAGGATCAGGGAGGGGTTAGGGTGTCTTGCTCAAGAATGCCTAGGTAGACTGCGGACATTGAGGTTCAAACCCAGAACCCTATCTGTGAGTCAAACAAACCCCCCCCGACTAGACTACCCTACCCCCTGTAAAGTAAAGCAGTGTGTGAATAGTTACACAGTAGCATTCCCCCCTCATGTTAATCTGTTACTGTTTTCCTCTGTGCCCCCTTCTCCAGGTTTCACGCCTCCCGGAATGGACCGGTTATCTCCAGACAGCAGTCCAGTACATGGCCTCGTCCGCCAGGCCTCCGTCACCACAGGAGCCAACATCCCCATCATCACAGAGCTAGGTAATGCCTCGCTCCTCCCTCAGCAGCGCGCCAACCCACGCCCAAAAAACCTCCACTATATCAGAGAATATGTAATAACGCGGCCGCGCGTCCATTAGAGACACGTACACATAGCCCGACCGGAAATATCTCAACGCTGTACCGCCTGCAACACGCTGAAGAGTTTAAACAGAATGTTTGATGTGGAATTTGATCGTTTTATAGAGAGCGACCGAATTTGTGGTATTCTCTGCTAATATTTTTTT
Organism: Micromesistius poutassou; assembly: GCF_964030765.1. NCBI lineage: Eukaryota > Metazoa > Chordata > Actinopteri > Gadiformes > Gadidae > Micromesistius > Micromesistius poutassou. The sequence continues at coordinate 8,076,932 of NC_140277.1, forward strand.
CCCCCCTTTTTCTGCAAACTCTAAATTGATTCCCTTCCTGGCTTTGTTGCTGTTTTTTTTATGAGTCCGAGGCGAATGCCTGGATGCTTTTATCTGCGGCGTGGCAGTTTTGACAAGACCTTAGCACTTAGGACAGTGTGCGTTAACCTGAACATCTTTGTCAGGCGTTTTCACCACTAAAGCAGATCGGCATCTGCGATTTGTTCGCTAATGCACAGGACAAACCCGTCCTGATGGAGAGGGGGAGAGAGGCAGAGGACAGACGGAAAGAAGAAGCGGTAGAGTGTTAGAGAAGAGGAGGGAGAAAAATGCCGGGGTTGCAAAATAGGCCCATTTATTAATAACAATGGCAGTGGATGTAGTCCCAGTGGGAACGCAGGACTCATGAAACTTTTAGATCTCTGAGGGCTGTACTAAAACACTGGAGACCGCCTACTCTATCTCCCCTGCCCCAATTAGGGAGCAGTGGAGCATGAGAGAGAGAGAGAGAGAGAGAGAGAGAGAGAGAGAGAGAGAGAGAGAGAGAGAGAGAGAGAGATACAGAGATACAGAGATACAGAACTCAGACAGACTCCCTAATGTTATTTGTACCAGGGGGGTCCAGTCCAGACATTACCTACTGTGTAGAGACCCCCCTCCCCCCCCCCCCCCCCATTAGAGCCCCGACTAGGTTATCATGCAATCACACTAAACTAGACTCAACTACTGGCGTTGATTCATCACTAGCTGGCCTAGCACTCGGAAATCTGGCGCATCACTCGGGAGAACGTGTCTCGTACGAGTCGTGTTTGCCTGTTGGTGGTGGAGAATTTGCATCGCCGGGCGCCGACACCGCTGTGTACCGCCCACAAGGCACGGAAGAGAGGGAATAATGTGCAGAGGAGAGACGTGCCCGCTGTGGGTCTCAGATCTCAGCGGAACCACGCGCTGTACCTCTGTGTTTACAGCTCGGGTGGCCAAGCCCACCGACGCTATTCTCGTCGAGATCAAAACAGAACATTATCCCGTTTCGTCGTTTAGGTTTGCTTGGTCCGTTTTCTTTTTACCTTTTTACTGCGCTATGCGTGAGGCGCGTGTGCGTGGGTAGGGGGATGAGAACACCTCACTTTTTTTCTCTCCTCCGCCTCCCACCGTGAACTATGTTATTGTTCTCTTCAGCGCCGCTGCTCGCTGACAGCAATGGCTTCTAAACCCACCGCACGCAGTATAATCCACCGCATTGTTCTCGCAGAAAACACGGACAGCCTCGAGTGCCCTGAGACAGAGTTGAATAGCTTATATTTCCCCCCCCCCCCCGCCCCCCTGTTTCAAATAACCACGCCATTTCTTCCCTATGCCTCCCTCCTCCCCCTCCAAACACCCCCCCACCCCATCCCTTTCCTTCCTGGGTCCCTCCCTCCTGTTTCCTGCCTTGCTCCATTGCCATTAGCTAAACCTGGCAAACTCCAGCCATTGATTTCATTGAGTCAGGAAGCAAAATGTGGACTCAACATACACATGATAACGGAGCTGGGTAAGCCGCGCTTTCTTGTCTAACACCCCCTCGTCCTCCACCAACTCCTCGTCCTCCACAATGCTGCTTTCATGGGCCTTGTTCAACCAGCAGCCATTTTGGTTTTGTATAGGAAGTAGTTTCACTTGATATCAAGCACGTTCCAAGCCCCCATCTTGGTGCTTTTCCCCCCCATTATAATATGAGGTTTCTTGGTTGTTGTCGAATATTTGGTCATGGAATACCAAGATGGCAGCTTGATCTTCTTCTATAGAACTTTAGAAGACCTGAATGAAAGCCTCCTATTGGTTCTAAATGCTAGCAGGGGCGGGGAATTCCGCATTCAGTTTTATATCTTTGGATGCGATTCAATTCCGAGTCCAGTTCCCCGACCCCGGCTAGCGTTTAGATCCAAGATGGGTGCCCGGTGAATGAGGCCCATTCATCCATTCGATCGTTGGATCCCTCCCTCTCTCTCCGCCGTTCTCTCACCGGCTTGTTGTCTCGATTCATCTGGATGCAGTCGAGTGCCACCACCACCCCAACCCCACCGCTGCTGCCCCCCCCCACCCCCCACCCCCCCCCACCCCCACCCATATGAACACTTTGAACACACGCCTACTTCTCAGTGCTCGCTCACTACCCGGGGCTTTTGATCATCCATGCAGTCTGTGAGAGCTGTGGCTGTTTTTACCATGGACTCACTCACTTCTTCCACCACCACCTAGTACACCACCACCACCACCACCACCACCTCGTCCTCCCTCTCCTCCATCCCTTTCACCTCCTACTTCTCCGCCTCCTTCTCCTCCTCTGACCACGGCACATCTGCATCAGCCACCTCCTTCTCCACCTCCTTCTCCACCTCCCTCTTCTCCCTATCCTCTGGCCGCATCACATTTGCATCAGACTCCTCCTTCTCCACCTTCTCCTCCACCCCCACCCCCTTCCCCTGCATCTCCTCCACCTTCTTATCGTCCACCTTCAACACCTCCTCCTCCTCCACCTCCACCTCCTTCTCCTCCACCTCCTAATCTTCCACCTTCAACACCTCCTCCTCCTCCACCACCTCCACCTCCTTCTCCTCCACCTCCTAATCTTCCACCTTCAACACCTCCTCCACCACCTCCACCTCCTTCTCCTGCTCCTCTGGCCACATCACATTTGCATCAGACTCCTTCTCCGCCTTCTCCTCCACCTCCTTCTATTCCTCCTTCAACACCTCCTCCTCCACCACCACCTCCACCTCCTTCTCCTCTTCCTCTGGCTACAGCACATTTGCCTCAGCCTCCTCCTCGCTGTTGACTGACACATCTCCCGGTTCGTCAGGGCAGGAAAGCTGGGGAGAATGATTAGAGGAATATATTAGAGGAACATAACTTCCAAGATCAAAACCTGGTTTATGCTGTTTTATTTGGATTTTTTATTTTATTTATTTTTTTGCAGTTGTTGTGGTTGTTGTTTGTTTTTCTCCTCCAGACCTGATTTTGCAGGAGACAAACACACACACAAAGATTTGCGCGTTAAAACCATTTTGCCACTGATATGAATTCCATTCAAGGCCAACACTGTGATCACATGATTATGTTTGCCAAAAAGTTTTTTAAGTGGTATTTGATTTCATAATTATTTTTATTAAGTTTGGTGTGCCACACTCTGAAGGTACAACAACATTGTGTTGTTTTTGTCATGCGTTCAAGTCTCACACCTTTTGCACTCTAACCTTAACACCACAGTTTGATTAATCAGTGTTTTGATTTTAAAGTGTTATTGTTACCTGGTTTATTCATTCATTTGTATTTCAGGGCACAGGTAAATATCGAGAGATGCTTATCTCAAAAGAGTGATGATGTGCCCAAAAACACATCTATCAAAGAGAACTAATGCATGCTTTTTTTTTACGGTATGCGCATGATGTCATCAATTCGGAGTGACACAAAAAAGTGCATGAATTCAGATCTATGCTCTCTGTTTATAAAGTGACTGAATGTTGGTTAATTAATTATACTGATTAAGGGAACAGTGATCATGTCCTTAATCAGTTCATTATTAACATTAATAATACAAATAATAATAATAATAATAATAATAATAATAATAATAATACAAATAATCAATTAAATATTTATTAAGGAATGATATCACTTTATTAATAAAAGGGGGATTGTTGGTACAATGTAGGTACAATAGCTGCTGTACCTGCACACAAATACAGATTGTATTACCTCTTCAATATCAACATTGGATATAGTTTTCACACTCATCTAATGCAATTTGCCTCATGATTTACTATAGTAGTTTAGCATTGAAAAATCACTATCCAGATCATTACTCGACATAAATGATTTCAGATTAAATGTGATACTATATATGTATATATCTTTATACATAATATAGTCTGCTAATTCAGATTTAATGTGCGTGTGCATCTCCTAAGACTCGAATCATCCTTCTGATGATCGACGGACGATCAACCAATGAAACACCGGTTTCATGGTGCGCCGGTTTTCCCCCTGGTGTGTGTGCGTGTGTGTGTGTGTGTGTGTGTGTGTGTGCGCGCTGCGTTCTGCTTGGGGGTCTCCCTCTATGTGTGTGTAACTGACCTCCTCTCCCTTTCCTGTGTGCCAGTGAACGACTCCAACGTTCAGTTCCTGGACCAAGACGACGACGACGACCCGGACACCGAGCTGTACCTCACGCAGCCCTTCGCCTGCGGCACCGCCTTCGCCGTCAGCGTGCTCGACTCCCTCATGAGCGCAGTGAGTAACACCCCCCCCCCCCCCCCCCCCGGCACCCATCATCACCCGGCGTCGTATACCCCCCAGACACCCGATGACGTACAGTATATATAGGCACGGGCACGAGTCCTTTATCACAGCTCACAGTGACACCTAAACCAATTAGTCCCCGATGAATTAAGGCAGAAACCTCGTGAAATGGTATTAGCGGCATTAACTATCTGCTAATATAATATATTCATAGTTGTAGAAGTAATAGTTGAAGAAGCAGTAGAAGTCATTACTGTTATACTAATTAACAGTATATTATTTTGTACTACTCAAAGATACTGTACGTATAAATACAAATATAAATACACATGGCCCCATTTGGACCATGTGTATCAGGAAGGGCCCATTTTGATTGTATTTAGTATTTAGTATTTAGGTCAAAAGTACTCAGCATCCATACCTAATGTCCTATCAAAGCAATCGACAGAACCCGAGAATTGAACTCACTCCACAGCGTATTTACAGTACAATCTTTTTATTCAGAAACATTCCCCCCTCAGAAATAGACGACATGTGCACTTTAAAGCCATTTCCCCCTCTGACATCCACCTTTTTAACAGCTTGTGACGCCAACAGCCATCCAGCTCTTGATGTGTGCGTACGTTTCCACAGCTCCAGTAAAAAAGGGGCAGGGAAGGAGTTCACACAGCGAGTCAGATCATTAGACACATGGCTCCTGGTCTCGCGGAGGTGTTTAAATGAAACGCCACGTTGATCAGCCCCTTCCCTGGCGACAGCCCCGCCGCCACATCAAAGCACAAACTCCCGCCAGCGCTCCTCATTTTAAGTGTCATGAATTCCACTTTCAAGGGGCCTTATTAGGTCCTTTAACAAGCTAAGCACTAAGGTTGGGGTTTTAATTGCGGATACGATACAAGCAGGGCCATCACCGGGGCAAAGAGAAACCTTTTCATCTCCTGTCACCTTCCGTCATCTCTGTAGTAAAAAAAAAGAATAAGAAAAAAAAAAAGAGCATATAAAAAAAATAAAAACACCTGCCATTTGCTCTGCGCTCATTCACCACTCTCATTTCGCCCTACCGACCTGACCAATCGCGTGCTTCCCCTTTGGGGAGTAGTAGTGGTGGTTCTGCTGCTGGTGGTGGTGGTGATGGTGGTGATGGTGGTGGTGGAGGCGGCGGCGGCGGCGGTGGTGGTGGTGGAGGCAGTGATGATGGCTTTATTCCCCGTGCATGTGTCTCTCTCTCTGGGCAAGTGAGAGGGGTTAGCAGGGGTTGGTGTGTAGAGCGCTCGGCTCCATGGAGCAGCAGGCGTCAGCTGGCTAGTCTGCCGCTGGTCAGAGGTGAGGGCCGCTAATGGACAGTGCTCATCCATCATCAGGGCTCCGCGGGGCTGTCAGAGGGGGCCCCGGGGCCCGGGAGAGGGGGGTGGAGAGGGGGAGAAAGAGAGAGAGAGCGAGAGCGGGAGAGAGGAGCTGCTCTACTCCGAGGCTGGCCTCCATTGAGTGACACGGCCTGTCTCCACAAAGAGACACATGAAAAAAACAAAAAACAGGCCCCTGATGGGCGCTTGAGGGGGGTGGTGGGGTGAGGGGATGGTCTGACACACTCAGACGGCTGGCGGATCGCTGGTTCAAAGAGAATAGAAATGGTGCGGTTTATAGGGCCACTTGTTCACTTGTTTTTTCCGTTTTTTGTTGTATTAAGACTGGAATATCACAGCGTGGGTTGGTTCACGTTTTCGGTGAGTTATCAGCAGCAGAGGGCCGCTGTTGTGGGAAGGTTATCAGGGACGATGAATTGAGACATTGCGATGTGATAAAGAAATAACCTTGGAAAAGTATTGCGCCTGAAATGTCTGTAAATGTCTCCTCCTGTAGCCTACCAGCAGCGAGATATGGGTTAGACACAATTCAAACAGTTGCAGATTAGATAAGAAGGAACCAATCTTAGCATTTTCCCACATCTGCCCATCTGAATTTGGCACTCTGATGACATTGACTACTCCCTTCCTCCCTCTCTCCCTCCCTCCCTCCCTCCAACCATTCCACCCCTCCCTCTCTCTATCCTTCCCTACTCTCCTTGCCCCCTTCCTCCCTCCTCTACATCCCTCCCTCTACCTGCCCCCTCCCTCCACCTCCACCTCCACCTCCCTCGTCCCTCCCCCTCCCCTCCCTCAGACGTACTTCAACGACAACATCCTCACGTTGATCCGGACCCTGGTGACGGGGGGAGCCACCCCTGAGCTGGAGGCCCTGCTGGCGGAGGAGAACGCCCTGCAGGGGGGCTACAGCACCCCGCAGACGCTGGCCAACCGGGACCGCTGTCGCGTGGCCCAGCTGGCCCTGTACGACGGGCCCTTTGCCGACCTGGGGGTAAGCGATGAGGACACTACCCAACCCCCCCCCCCCCCCCCTGTGTCTGGATGCCTCCACTGGTCTCTAATTAGATTTCATTGTTATCAAATATTAGATAACAATTCTAAAGACGCTATGAGACGGGTTAGGGTTAGTTATAAGCATTCCTGGTTGTATTTCAAGGATATGTTTCTTCCGTCAGTTTGTTGGTTCTCTTAAGTTTGATTTGGTTCTGATCTGAATCATTGTGCTCCAACTCTCTTCCAACAACTTATGAATTGTGAATGATTACTTTTCTCATGAGGTTATTGTTTCGGTGAGATTAACAATAGCGCGTTTGGTTCATGTTGTTTGTTGCACATGTTTGACTTGAAACTTGAAATTTGAATCTTACATGTTCTAAATGTTAGCATTTTGATATTAACATTTTAATGATCCAACGACGGTGGTCCCTGATCAAGCTAACCTTTCTGCCACTGATGCTATCTTGTTGTTGTTCTGTTTGTCTTCACCAGGATGGAGGTTGCTATGGTGACCTGTTCTGTAAAGCGTTGAAGACGTACAACATGCTGTGCTTTGGGATCTACAGATTAAGGGATGCTCATATGACTTCACCAAGCGGGTGCACGAAACGGTACAGTGTCCCCGTGTACATTAGATTAACATTGATCTTCCAGGCTTAACCTTAATTCATAAGGCACCTATGCTACAATTAAGTCACTATATAACTTAATTATCAGTTAACCGTGAAAAAAATACTACATACTTTTGAATAAATTAATCGAGGAATGGATAGTGTAGTGGTTGTTGTATTTGACACAGAGCCAAAAGGTACTGGGTTTGATTCCCAATTTACGTAATTGACCTACAGGCATCCCTTAGCACAATGCCTCACCCCTACCTATTTCTTAATGACATAAAGGCTTACTGGCTATGCAGTAAATCACTTTGGACAGTGAATAGCAAAACAAAAGCAGCCAGTAGCCGTATCATCAAGGTCTTTAGTGTCTGACTCCAGTCCCTGAGCCCTTTGTCCCTTTGTGTCCCTCAGGTACGTGATCACCAACCCGCCGTACGACTTTGAGCTGGTGCCCACCGACCTGATCTTCTGCCTCATGCAGTTCGACCACAATGCGGGCCAGTCCCGGGCCAGCCTCTCCCACTCCTCCCATTCCTCCCATTCTTCCAGCAAAAAGAGCTCTTCCGTCCACTCCATCCCCAACCCCAGCAGTCGACAGAACCGCAGCAGCAAGAGTCGGGAGGCCCGCGACAAACAGAAGTGCGTAGACATTTTCCATTTGTGGTGTTAGCGTTGTTAGCATTGATAGCGTTGGGTAACACTTATGTATAACACTTGATGACGTTCAGTCATAGGTCATATATAAGCCTCTAGTTAATGATGAACGAATAATTTAAAATAACATTCATTTCTAAGCCTTTAGTGATTGATTAAAATAGCATTGATATACAGTACATAGATGCTATGTCAAAGTAATGTTGATTAGCCATTAAAAGCAATGTCCGAAATCGACCCTCCAGTGACATTACAAGTGGGAGTGTCAACCCTGACATATGATGGATAGATCAGCCTACCAGTTTTCCACTGGGTAGGCTGGTTGGCTGCTCTATCCGTAGCTATCCGTTCATCATTAACTCAAGGCATATAAATGACTTGTGACTGAACGTTATTGTTAAGTATGTTACCTAGCATTGTAAGCACTAATAGCATTACTTGGTATTCATTTTTATCAAGATGTCATGTGTACGCAATCAGACTGACGGTTCTCTCTCTCAGTTTGATTTGGCTTGTGTCAGTGCGTATGCATGTGTTTGTCTCGTGCGTGCGTGCGTGTGTGTGTGTGTGTGTGTTTGTCAGAAGGATGCATAGAACGACGTGTTGACATGTGGTACTGTGCGTGTGTGTTTTTCATGTGTGATTCGTGCTCAGTGACCTTGTCATGTTTGTGGGTTGTTTTTTTGCCATAATCATTTGCATGTGGTCCTCATTCTTGCATCACAGCAACCATTTAAACAGGCATTTCGGGATCAATAAACTGCCTGAGTGAGAAGGCACATTTATAGTCTTATAACACTTGTTAACTCGCTCTTAAAGACCTAACACCCTCTTTAATACTTAAGTTAAACCAAAGCCCATCTTTTCACACCCTGCCACTAGATAGATCTTAGACAGCTATTAAAACGGTTGAATTGAAATACGGTTTAATTTACTATCAATCTATTCACATACCCTAGAAACACACTTGATAAATAGAATCTCTGTTGTGTAAGACCCAATATTTAGATATTTTAAGTTCTACTCCCAATAGTATTAAAGTAGCAAATCACTGTTCATTGTAAGTATTGTGCTTTGATATTTGTTTATCAAATCATATAGCAAATCATGATCAAGAACACGACAGCGATCAGGTACTTGATCATGGATGCGCTGTGTCGTCACTTGTGTAGTATTAGTTGTATAATCAAGATGTCATGTGTACACGACCAGACATTGCTTACGTTTGTTAAGATGCCCTGTTAACCACGCGTCTTACATTATGAGACACTGGTGTAGTTCCAACACCATCTCCCCCATTATTTAGTGGTGTTGTGTCGTTCCCAGTGCATATGTTCTGCTTCAATGCATGTGCATGTTGATAGTACTCTGTGTTCTGGTGATTGATTAATTATCAACTCCATATCCTGAAATTAAAGATATATTATTTTGATAAAAATAGATCATTTTGGTGAAATACGCATGCAACATGCTTCTCACTTGATGACCAGTCAGCATAAATAATCATTTAGAATTTAACTCTCTTATTTTTTATATTTTTAAGGATTAAGATAAAATAAGATATCGACACAATACTATTTTAAAAGCATGCAGATATGTTACAGCTGTACCACCTTTTTAAAAACAACAATATAGATACATATTTGGTAATACTTTGTTTGTGGAAAGACATAAGGTCACACACAGGATGTAGGGCTATGACCTACAGCATGCGCCCGTGTGTATTATGCCTTGTAAAGACTTAATACAACTTGCTCACGTTAGATTACTTACCTCTCCCTCTGAAGTGCAACAAGGATGAGTAGAATGGGCCAAGGTACGCCAAAGTTAACCATTCCGCATGACTTAGCAACCGCTGCCAAGAGCTCCCGCCTCATAACTGTGTCCCCCGTGGAGATTGTTATGACGGGAGGGATTTATTTTTTGTTTTGGTTTGATTTATGATTTATTTTGTTTTGTTTAAGATGCACTGTTAAACCACGGCTCATTTTTTTTTTTTTTTCATTTTGCTTTTTTAGCAAAAAAAAAAAAGCAAAAGTGTGTGCTGTTGTTATTGGCCATGCCCACGACCATCTCCACTCTGCATGTGGTTGACCACACTTTGTTTGTGCTTTTTTTATATTTCATTAATCGTTCAGTTTTCTGGATGAAATTTACTGCAATTTCACCCTCCTCCCCAAGACCCTCTCTTTTTTTAATGAATACTCTTAAATTATTTCTTTCATATTTTTTTTCACCCATTTTTTTACTATAAGTTCTTTCCACTGGAGATGGTTTGCATTGTGTGACAGGTCTGTGTGTTTGCACATATCCTTTCTTATTAATGTATGCTATGCAAAAAATCACTGGCACAATATTTGTTTTCCTATTCTATGCTATCAGATGACATGGCCCACTGTCCTCAATGTCTCACAAGATCAGCGCTACAGGGTCTTATCACTCTTATCGAAACCACCGGGATGAAAAAAAAAAACACTTCCAAAACTATCCCACGTCACAAGACCTCACATACACACGCAACGGTGTGCAAGCGGTCACGCGTTTCCCACCCAGACACATCGCCCGGGGCTGTATCGTCACAGGCGTCGCTGGGGCACGGCCAAAGTTCGGCTCGCGAAATCGCCAGAACTTTAAGAGCGTCAAACACCCAAAACCATCTCTCTCCTCGCTGGTGGGAAAGTGGGGAGTGGGAGGCGTGGCGAATTGAAAGTGTAAATGAAAGACGGGGGATAGGAGTCTGAGAGGTACACTGCATGTCATTTCTGCGCGCCTGATATGCCGGTTTGAGACCAGCCGAGCGTATCGGCTGCCAGACGGCGGCATGGCAGACTCCCTCGCCTCACCCGGGGGCAGGGCTCCACACATCAAATGGCCCTGGTGGAGTGCGTCCCCCCCGCGGCCTTCAGCCTGCTGACACACGCCATACACACAAATGAGCTGCCCCGCGCAAGTCTGCATGCCCTGCACACACACACACACGCGTGCGCGAGCGAGCGTGCACACACACACACACACATGCACACATACACAGGGATGTGCACACCTACACACTCATGCACCCACTCACACAAACACACACACACACACACACACACACATGGACATGCATACGTACACATTCATGCACGCACACACGCATGCACGCACGCTTCATTTAAATTCAGTTTGGGTAATACCCACACACACACGGGCGCAGTGTGTACTCATACACCCACCATGCACGCATACACGCATACACATACACTCAGACTCGCACAAATACTCAAACACACACACACACCCACACATACAGATGCGTACGCACACGCACACACACAAACCCACATGCACACATACATACACAATCGCATGCACATTCAGATTCACAGACTAACCCTCCACAATTTATTACACGTTAGAATTAGATATCACCCCGAAAGGGTAGGACATGTGGGGGAGCATTAGTAATTCCTACCAGATGCTGGGAACTAGTTTACTAACACCAGAAAAGTCGAAAGGTGCTCTGCACTTTGCATTTGCTTTTGGCCACAGACAAAGTGAAGCAGCCAAGCACTTTGCAGAACTTTGCTTATGTTACGACTTGATAACTTGTGTGTGTGTGTGTGTGTTTATCAACGACAAATACCATTGATTTTACTGCTATATCGCCATTCTTATAATGAAGTTGTGGTACGCACACAAGGCCAGGAATTGCAATTGTAATTTCCCAATTCTTACTTTAATATTAGCAAAAACATAATTGTATATTATTTAAAATAAATCCTCAACCACATAAATGGTAAATTCAGTGAGTATTTTAGTTGCTATGTTGATGTACTAAAACAGCATAAATTAATAAGAATTCCCCTTTATGTGAATACATAAATGAAAATCAATGCTATATGTTCTTGGGTTTTGAACCTGAATTATTATGTTTTTAGGATACACTACTACTACTACACTAGTACCTCAAGACTGTGTTCAAAATTGTGTCATCGAAAATATTGTAGGCTACTATACAGAACTTCTACTGGGCAAAGATCAGTCAGATCAACAATGTTGATTGTCAAAAGAAATGTGTTTTTTCAACACATTTACATTACATAACATCTTACCCTACATGATATAGTACTGACTTTACCATTTAAACCAAACCTCGAGTGCAGAACAGTTATGAGTCTGAGAATCCCGTTGAGCAAAGCCCTTAAGGACCAGGTATCAAGCACCACAGCTCACATCAAACATATAAATCTAACTCAAGCTACGCTAACTCTTGTTTTTCTTCTTCTTTTTCTCCTTCCTCATGTGCTGCCTTGTCCTCTGCAGAAAAGAAATGGTTTACAGATGAACCAGAGAACGCCTACCAACGGAACATTCAGATCAAGCCCATGAACGCCCACATGGCTAACCAAGTCAACCAATACAAATCCACTAGTAGTCTGATTCCACCAATCAGAGAAGTTGAAGACGAATGCTGAAGCACACCAGGTTCTTTGAAGACTTGGGGAGAAAAAAATCCAGAGAATCTTTTTCGAGATTGCAGGAGACAAACTGACGAATGAAGGAATGATAGTACGAAGGTGACAGTGACGATGACGACGATGATGATGATGATGATGATGATGTTGTTTGCGATGGATAACATGCCTCCTTACTCACCTTCCAGAAGTAGGTTTTGGAACAGGAACACACACACCTCGAAGGGACCTTCTATGTGTATTACCTTTAATGTAACTTTTCACGCTCTCGGACATTTGTTTTTATTTATTAATGTGTTCATAGACATGTACATATCGACAATCAGAAAGAAGGATTGTACAGCCCCTCCCCCCCCTAGCACTTTTTTTTGGAATTATTTTGAGAGAGAGAGCGAGAGAGAGAGAAACAGAGAAAAAAAAAAAAAGAGTACTTCCTGAAATTCTTTGCAATAGTTCACCTCCTTTGTGTTGCCGGACCCCCCGCTCTTCAGAGGAGGAGGAGGAAGAGGAGTTGGGGCTGCGGCAGTAGGTTGCTCATACCATCACCCAAAGATACTCCACCACCCCCCAACACCACCCCAGAACGAGTCTCCTTCAAACAAAGGGGCTTCTCTACGTCTCGCGTCTCTCTTATGTCTGCCTTTGTTTCCAGTTGCACAAAAAAAAAAAGAAAATTGATCTGACCAGACCACCAACCCCAACTACCACCACCACCACCACCACCTCCCTTTCCCCTCCCCGCCAACCCTCCAACTCTGGAAATAACATCAACAGAAAAGTGTCAAGTGAAGAACTGATTGGCTTGGATGGATGAAGAGGCATCCCAAACATGCCTTTGGTTGTTGGTGTTGGTTGTGCAGTGGTGATGGTGTCGGTGGGAGGTGGTGGCGCTGCGTTGTTTATCTCCTGGTGTGTGCTCGCTGGGCGCCGCACTACGTCACCTGCTAGCGTCCTTCCAGCCCCACTGAGCAACAACAAAAAAATACGTACTCTGAAAATCACGGAATTGAATGCAAAGTGTTTGTTGGGTATGTGTTGGTCTGCAAGAAGAACGCAACCCCCCCCCATCAACCCCTCGTCTCCCTCCCCACCACCGTCCCCTGTTGTCCCGGGAGCGTCGTGCTAGCTGTGACTCATCCAACGCTGTGTCGCATGGCGTGTGCCAGAGCCTGGCTGTTGTAAAGCGATAAGTGCAGTTGATCAACTTGAACTAAAATACATGAAAGGCACGGCACATACTCTTACCTTAGCTGTGTCCCTTTCATGGGTTCAGCAATGTTTCCGGCATTTGTACATGACATCTGTGTGTTAATGTGCGGGGTGTGTGCCTGTGTGTGTGTGCGTGTGTGTGTGTGTGTGTGTGTGCGTGTGTGCGTGCATGTCTGTGTCACAAGTCACGTTTTTCCCTTCTTCGCTGGCTAGTGCTGTCTCACCTTTTCCCCTTAGGCCGCCTGTGTGAGCAGGTGTGGCTTTGGGGGAACTGCATGCTGGATTGAGGGTCTAATGTGGCAGCCACAGCAAAAAGGAACAAATCTTTAACCCGTCCAAATGCGCTCATAGATTGACTAACAGAACACAAGTGCAATGTGTTGCATAATCCGCACCACAAAAAAAACGACTACTCCCAACTAGGATTGAGCTATGTTATGGTCAGAAGCAGCTGTTCAGCTCAGTTAGGGCATCACCATACCTCCTTCATCTACAGCAGAATTGGGGGTGTTAAACAGAAAAAAACAGCAGAGTTGTACATCATCTGAATGATTTTGCCTGTTCTTAAAACCGAATGGCGAGTCGTAAAAATGCCACATATTGCATAAAAGTGGGCTTTTTAATGGGCCCTCCTCTGATCAGAGTCACTGCCTGGCATAGGGTTGGCACAGAGGCAATAAAGAGCTTGGATGTTCTCTGTTGCCAACCCAGATGTCATTCGCCACTAAAACCCAAACCTGCTGCATTCACGACCTTAACATAGGAACAGCTCAATCATAGTTGGGTAGAAAAAAAAAGAAAAAAAAGCTGGAGGCTTCCGAGAGTGAGAGCTGGGAGTTGGAGTTGTGTGTGTGTTCCGCGTACTGCCGTTGTGGCATGAGAGGCTGGTGTCTTTGTTGCACATGGCAAGGCTTCGTCAGATCCATATTTCCACTGTGATCGCGGTGAAGGGGTGGGGCAAAGGAGGCGTGATGGGGGGCCTCGGCTTGGAGCTACTGAACTAGTAACCTTCACTACAAATGGATTTATAAAAAGAACGTATAGACATGATTATTTTGTATCCATGAGCATAGTCATTTTGTACTTATTTTTATACATAGTTTTAAAAAAGAAGCGCTAAAGAAAAATAACAAATGATTCCAACGGCATCATTCATTTCGACGGCGCATCAGAGCATTGTGTTAAAAAAGATATTAATATCTGCTTGGTAACATGCTAAAACTAACAAAGTAAGTACTACAGGTTTTTAGTTGAGTTTTGACAAAATCCAGATTACGATCACTGTTCCTCACCCAACAGCCTAACATGTCTGCTTACTGCTTGTAGAAACACAATGGTGTGATCGCGCTAAATATCTTTTGCTTCAACAGATGGATAACCATTGTGAGCACTGAGTGTGGAGCACCAACGGCTTGAACGAATGCTTGCGAATGAAAGTTTTCCTAAGACATGAGGTAAATCACAAGATTTACCCAAGAGTAAGAAGGGGAAAGGGGATATTGCAAGTGAGCCTTCTTAAAATTAACAGGAACGATCCTGAATATGAAGGGAAATCTGAAAAATTCAGAAAAAATAATCTGGAATTGACCTAAATTAGGTCACAGTCAGGCTGGAGAGCATTGGAGGTTTGCGAGCTTTTGTGTGCGTGAGGGTGTGAGTGGATAAACACACGGAAAACAAAAAAGGGCAGTAAAAGCGACAGGGAGGCAGTAAGCATTTGACAACGGCGATCCCTTAGCCAAGATATTTTACTTCATAGCTTGTAAAAGAAAATAAAAGGCAGCATTTTTAGAATGAGGTTTTAAAAAAAAATTACGTTAAAAGATAATGTTGTGAAAATAACTATGTTGTGTAAGTTCAACCCATTTTATAGGCCGCATTTCTTTCTCTAACTAAACGATCTGAGCTTTAATGTCCGTCTATTGGGTGTGGTGCAACTTAAACACATTGTCCTGAAGTGAACTCTTGAACTGTAATTACATCGTCGTCACATTTTGTAGCAAATAGATTTCTTTAGAGAAATAGAAGAAAAACAAACAAACATGTGAATAAAATGTATGTATAATTGGGTTTGTCCATAGCATAACTTGCTAGCCTAAAACAATAAGTAAAAATGAATATTTGATATCATTGCAATGGCTCGAATACATAGAATCGACAGGTATAAAAAGCCCAATTTGAACTTTCCTTTTACAGGACTTTGGTGTAGAAAGGAGAATGAAACAAAAGCATGGGACGGTTTATAAAAATGGTTTGAATTTCTCTTTTCCCAGTACAATGATGGCCGCTGGTACCAGTTCAGCAATGCTTAAAAAGACAGAGAACACCCTTAATTTTGTTGTGTTCTTATGTAAAAGAAAAAAAACCTTTTTACTGCAGGGTACACATTCCATGTTTTCGGCTGTTGTCATCGTGCGTTTCTTCATATTACCCACACATTGTAAAAAAGAACAGAAAACTATCACAACTGATATGTTTACAGGTTTTTCTTACTTTTTCACCAATGTACAGGTAACCGAAACATCGTGTTTTAAGAAAAAAAAATGTAATTTAAACCATCCAGCGCGACCATTAATCGCTAGTCAAATATCTCACAATGTCTCATCTTGTTACGCTCGATCGCTAAACAACGTACCCCTCGATTTGAAGCTCACTCGGGCGGGAAAGTATTATCAATGCCACAGTCCCCCTCACATGTACAACCGCGGTCTTTCTTCCTTTTTGTGTACGTCTATGTCCTTGACTATATATCTATACGTATGCCTCTAAACAACGTTTTGGAGTGTCTTTTGAAGTGCCATGAGAAGTTTCTGTTTTCCGCGTGCCCGAGGCGTCCCTTCAGTCATTCATTAGTAGGAGACCGAGGAGAGTCCCGGTGAGTTTTATCCAGGTTAGAATGGCGTCATACTGGCATGGGGAACATCCAAGCCATCCATGCCTCCATGCCAGTACAGTGCCAGGCAGTGCAGAGCTACAGCTCTACAGGAGGTCCCATTTTCTGTAAGCCCCACTATTGCGAAAAGTGGCATTTGAAGCGGCTCGGGTGGAACCACAGATAGATTTCTATCTGTATGTCCCCCCCACCCCCCATTCCACAAGCTGTGAGGAGAATATCCTATCGCCCCCTCCCAAATATCTGCTGTATGCAGGTTTGTTTTGTTACTCTGTGACGGAGGGCTGATACATTGTTGTACATTGACAGTGCAGGCGTGGTAGTGAAGTGAGGTTTAGTGTATAGAAAACTACGAATGACTGAAGGACGCTCGTGGTCTACGCGGATCAACTGGGCCCATGACATGTTTTCTGTGTCCACGTCACAAAATGGAGTCTACTACACATGATGTGTTGCTATACTACTACAGTATGCTGCATTCTTTTTTGTCAAGCTATTTTCCTGCTGTAAATGATGGATATAATAACTTATTTGCTGGGAATTGTACTATATATATAATAGAATTTATGAAACTGGGGGTCGAGGGGGTTGGATTTAAGTCTTAACCCATTTAAATTGCATTTTGCAATTTTTATGTTGCTTTTTTTTGAGGAAAAAATGAAACTTGCCGATTTCTTTTGGTGTTTTTTTTAATTATTTTTGGCAGATTTTCCGTTCAGGAAGAATTCAACTCTCTGCTCTCATGAATCACATATCGATATGTTGGCACATCTTTAATGCAGGAAACTGAGTTTTTTTTTCATAGTCTACTTAGTTTTGGATTTGTTGAAGATATAATGATAACTGGATAATTTGATGGTGCTGAGTTGATCTACCTGACTCTGTCAAATATAATCTGAAGATAAATATACTGTCTTGTACAAAAAGTTTGTACATATACTGTACATGGTTTCTTTTTGTATTTTCTCAAATTAAAATGGATGTATTTGTGTTCTAAAAAAAATAAATCTCCTCATATTTCATTCCAGCATCGCAGTGAACCTAAGAACAACTGTTTTTTATGATTATTCTATTTTCCAACTGTCTACAAACGGTTAACATGTCGGCAAAGGGCAGGCCGGCCGTACATTCGGACATTTATGAAATGCCATCACAATCACAGCTAACATGCAGTGACTGCTGACAAAACACGGGTGCTATATGACAACCGCGAGTTGTGACAGATTATACAAGTGACCTTGACTCTCATGGGAGGGGGGGGGGCTATGGAGATAAACGTCGATTGTGTCTCTCCGATCCCTAGCCTGTGAAGAGGGGGGGTCGATGACCTACTCCTTTCGGTGTTGAGTCCCGTCACCACCCCCCGTCCTCTTTACCCCACCCCCCCTGCCGGAGTCGGGCACCACAAGGCTTTAAGTCTTGATTTACTTTTACTGACATGCTATTAGCTGCTCCATACTGGCTGTCAGGCTGTCAATCAACTAGGTGGATTCGGGTTGAGAGGCGGGAATATATTTCTAACAGCATTCCCTGTCTGCAGTGCAATATTTCACCAAGGGAGTAGAAAGGATTATAGCTGGTTAGCTTTAACTAGCTTGTTTAGGAGTAGTAAAACATAGACAACATGAGCTATGAGATGCACTAGTGGTCTCTATTGCATTTTTATTTGCAGAGATGCATCCTTATTACAACAATTGGCCCATTTGTTACTTCAATTATAAACCATCGGCATGTTAATTCCCTAACTTCACAATCTTCACATTTAAATCTAATTATGTCTAATAAACCTCAAACCAAAGCAACACAGATTCCAATCTACCTTTTCCAATATGAATATTGGAAGGTGTCTAAAGCCTACTTATGAAACACAAATTAGACGTCCAATTGTAAACTCACTGACCTGATGTCCAACTTTACATCGGAAAGGTCAAAAAAAAAACTGGGCCTGCTCTAGTTTGTGCTCAGCCTATTTACATATTGCAAACATGTCAATGTCACCCACGACAAAACAACTCATATTGAGGACCCATCAGACACGAAGGACAATGGCGGTTCAGAAGCATTATAACAAGGCACTCTTGAGACAAAAAACAAGATCTATTCAGACATCTTCTCCTTCATCCCTGCACTCGCTGGACATCCCAAGATGGCTCCCGCCCTCCCTGCGGACCTCACAAGGAGGGTGTGACCTCACACTCCAGCATCGACCTGTCGACAGGGGGAGGAGTGTGTGGCACACCCTGCCACTTGTCCTCATTCTGTTCTGAAACGTGTAAGCACTCACTACCCCTCGGGTTTATCCCAAGTAGTGGTGGTTCAGGTTCACCGTGTCCCCACTTTCCTGTGTCCTCTAAAACCATCTCTGAGGTACACACATACAGGCACGCTCACATACACACCCACACACATCCAAAACCTGATGTGCTGCAGATAGCCAAATGACACCCATGTCCCAGCAATTCTGTGTCCTCTTAAACCATTTTTGTGGCCCTATAGGTACACACACACTCACACACACACACACACAAACCCTGACACACTGTAGCTGGCCGATGGGCGACCGGACCAGGGCGAAGGCGAGGTGAGAGGAGATGGGGTGGCGGAGGGGACGAAGGGGAAGGGGATGGAAATGGAGCAGATGTTTGTGTGGCTGTTGATTTGTAGCCTGATTATGGTGCCACATGGGCGGCTGCGATTGATGGCTTGTTAGTGAGGACGGGGGGAGCTCCCTCTGTGAGGTGTTTTCAAAATGATTGATTTACAATAAAGTGGCACCGGGTGTGTGCATGCGGGCAGAACTGATGCAGATCGATTCCGGCAAAATTGATTGATCAGCCATTTAAGCCTGGCAGTGTGTTTACTGAATCAACACTGAGCAGGCTAGACTTCCCCTTTAGGGTGGATCGTCTCTGGAAAAAATAAATAAATAGAAAATACGATGTAACAGAGGAGAAATGCCACCTTTGGGCATGTGTCATTGTTCAGGGGGAGAGGTAGTGGCGGCGAAAAACAAGCCGTATCAGAGGATGAACCATAAAAATGTAATCATACGGTGAGAGATGTGGGCGTAAAAGTTTATGATTGTGTACTTTATTCTGCTATCAATGTGTCCTTCTGTGACTTAGAGATACAGCGAGGGCTCACCTGCCCCTGTGCGCAAGGGGACGAAGCAGAAAGGCTGTTCTTATCACGCTGAAGAAGGTGCAGCCAGAACTAATCACTTTGAACAATATTCTGTAAAGAGGCTGCACCCCGCTCCGATGTGCTTACAGTTGAATACAATACTAATAAAATGTTCTCTCTATAGGATCCTAGTTATCGATGGTAAAACATGGCAATGATTATCCATTACCTGCGCACACACAGAGATCATACATAATCATTTGTCAAATCAAAATGATTGATTGACTATAGACCATTAGGTCTGTAGACCATTAGGTCTATAGTCTCTAGCGGTAACTAGAGACTAAAGACCCTCTGTTGTAATAATGGAGTGTGGTGGTCCTATCGTTAGTTATAAGTAATGATTTTACAGAAGGCGAGATGTTGTCCGTATGCCAATAATCTCTACTGTCTGCCGAGCGGGGTTATTCGACAATCGCTGGGGGGCTTCTGTGTTGACAGAAGCTGTTAGCCCGGTGAAGGCTGACAGCTCCTCAGATTTAAACGAAGCAGGGGGGAAGTGAAACAAGGGGGCGCGCCTGTGGGCTCTGATGCAGGCGACAGGGTGCGGTGCATCGTGTCTTCGGGCCCTGATGCGGAGGATCCTAAGATAATGTAATTTTTTGGCTGCTTACAACAAGCACAGCGTAATAACAACAACAACAGGATCACAGGCCAGTGCAGCATGTATAGAAGTCTATTCCAGGCTCCCTCCAAGATCAGCTTTGAGACCGGATCAAGAGCCCGAACCAAATCAAACATGCTGCTGCCACTGCTGGGGCTGCTACTTTGAGAGAAGCCACACCGCAAAAAAACCCAATAAAATGGAGGTAATGATTCACACCCATATTTTCTAGTTGATCCAATATGAACACAATGAGTTGATACAAACTGTATGTCTTTTCTATACCTCCTTTTGCTCGAATTTTATTCTCTCCATATTTTTTATTTATCTGCTTTTTCTGTAAATTTTATCATCTCCATAATTTTTATATACCTCCTTTGATGATGGAGAGAATACAATTCCAAGAAAAAGGAAGTATAGAAAAATGATGGAGGGAATACAATTCCATGAAAATGAGTTACAGAAAAATTATGGAGAGAATACAAATATGGGAAAAAGGAGGCATAAAAGATTATCAAGAGAATAAAAATCTGAGAAAAATTAGGTATACATAAATGATGGAGAAATTAAATATCTGAAAAAAATTTGGTACAGAAAAATGATGGAGAGAATTAAAAAATCTGAGAAAAAGGAGGTATAGAAAAATAATGGAGAGAATAAAAAATCGGTATAGAAAAATGGAGAGAATAAAAAGCATGGCAGTGAAAAAGTAAGACAGGTTTAAACCAGAAACCATGATTTAAATTTATAGCAATACAAGAATGCACTCTAAATAAATGTTGTTTTTTTCAGTGTTTAATTTTTTTTTATTTTGTTGCCTACTGTTCCTACTCCCTATTTTGGACAAACAGTGCATTTGCAATGTCATTATGCTATTTTGGTCAGTCAATATGGTGAATCATCTAGAATAATCTTCCAGTTAAACCGTGAGGCATGGAGCGGTTAGCTAAAGGGATATTGAGCCGTTTGCCGTTTGTTTCAACCGTGATTGGACTTTCATGACGTTGATCAGAGAGATGTTGACACCAATTATAGTGTTTCCTTTGACCCAGGCTGATTTAGGCTAGAGTGTTCCACAGCAACACTCACTTATGCACATGCATACACACTCACTCACTCACACTCAAGTACACATGAATGCACAAACATAAATGTCCATTCACACTCACACACACACACACACACACCCCAGACAAACACATACAAACAATAACAGACACATATAAACATACACAGACAAACACAAATGTGTTTCTCACATGACAATATGTCATCATATTTGTGTGTGTTTGCGTGGGTGCACGTGTGCATGCGTATGTGTGTGTGTCAGAGGCATAGATGGGAAGAAAGGGAGAGGACATGATACAGAAGACCATGAGCAGCCGCTCAGCGCACTAGCTGTGATAATAGTTTCCATGACGATGAGGCATGTCCACTGCCTCAGCCGTGTGTGTCCCAGATAAACAGCGATCCTTTAGCAAAACAAGAAGGTCATTACAGTGGCTTGTCAAATCAATGGCCAGCGTGTCAGGGTTGATTAAGAGATCCACTCTCAACGCTGTCACTCGCGTCAATATACCGGCGCAAAACCCACAATGAGGTGGGGGGGGGGCTTAGCCGTGGGTGCCCTCCTTTCATCCCTCCAACTCGCTCTATCCTTCATTCACAGACAAACACACAGATGCATACAATGCAGACACAGACTGACACAATATCTTGCCTGCCTGATAAGATTCTGAACACACAAACCACACACTAAAAACACACTTCATACATTCATTTTTGAACATACACAGATGTCCCCCCTTCCACACACATATATGCAAACTCCCCCCCCCCCCCCCCCCCCCCCACACACACACACACACACACACACACACATAATCAGGACTAACACACACACGCAAGGCCTGTGCATCAAGGTACACAGAGCCCAGATGATTGGAGTGAAATTGCCATCAGTCAGGGAGGCAAGGTGGACTAATGATGCCCCACGCTGCCTATTAGAACTACATGACAACTCAATCCTGCTCATGGGAAAGAGGAATGGGGCAGGGAGTGGACGGAGACAGGGGAGTGGATGGACGGGATGGAGGGGAGGCGTGGGCGGGAAATAGGGAGTGAGGGGACAGGAATGGGCCTGGGATGGAGAGAAGGAGAGGGAGGGGAGTGGAAGGGCAAGGTGTGTGGATAACACCCCTTGCCTACTGTACACATCCGTCGACGGATCTCATTGACTTTACATGGGACGCTCCCGAAATGCATTGTGGGTCCGTCCGTCAAGTCGGCTCCGTCTCTTGCGTCCAAAAGTTGAGAAAAGTTTAACTTTTCAGGCAGCGACGGATCCGTCACCCAATCAGATCGCGTTATGCAAATATAAGCAAGTGCACTGTCCAATGAAATCGCCTTTGTTATACAACCCGGGAAAACACATAGGTGTGTCAAAAAGCCCCCATCCGTCGACGGACGTGTACAGTGGGCAAGAGGCGTAACGCCTTCATCCCACCGGGGACGTAAGCGCCGCGGAACGGCTGCGTCCTGTGCCCTGCGTCAATCCCCACCGGGCGCGTAACGGCAGCGCGCGCTGCCTTGCAAGCCAGCCGTATTCATGCGAGATCACGAGATCACGCGATAATCCTGAACGTTTTAACTGTGTGGATAAAGGAAATCCTTTCTCACATTGTCTTTATAAAAAGGATGATTGATTTCGTAAATGATTTTATGTTGCTCCACTTCGATAATAAGTCTCTCATCGTCCATGTTGCCGACCCTCTGAGACCCTCGTTTTTCGCCCGTGCCTAAAACCGCCACTGCTTATAATGCTAAAGTCCAGTTCAGACCAAAGATTCGCGACGCAACTGCTTGCAACTCGCAACTCCTTGCGACTCCTTGCGACGAGACGGGCTGAGACGTTCTAAAAACTGGGCAGTTCACACTGCTGCACCGGGCGGCGATTAGTTTTATTTTGGTTGAGAGTAGGCTAGAGTTGCTGTGTTTCGCCATTCTCCACTACTTCTGCATTGTAGTAATTCGCTGGAGCTTAGTTTGTTTAGATCCCGCTAGTTGGATACATTGCATTATTTCGTAGTGGCGACTTCTCGACTGCAAGGGAAGCTCGGCTTCACCTAAAATTTCGAAAATTAAATGGTCAGATATATAGGCCTACTGTTGTTAACATTTCATTGATTAAAAATGTGTTAGAACACGTCCATCTCGAAGACGAGTCCGTTCAGAATCAGCTGCTTATCGCAGACACTTACGTGTTTAATTTGCGTGTGTTTAGACAGATGGGCGCGCACACACACGCGCACCAAGCATCACCCGCATTCATTCATTCTTCAACACTCACTCGCGGTAAAACTAGCCTATAAATCCCCGTTGCGCATGGAACTGCTATACATTGGCAGTGTTGTGTTTCACAATTTTTTTTTTTTTTTAACAAAACTGTCTTCTAAATTAATTAAATACTGGGAAACGAATAAACCATTATAAGCAACGAGTGAACTTAATAAGCGGTCGAAATTTTTTTTTCAACCACCGCCTCTTTCCCTTGACGGTGCAAAGCCCGCACGGCGCACACAGACAGGTAGCAAAAAGCAAAGCAGTCTCAGCATAAACACACAGTTGTGCGTTAAATTTGTCCATCGGGGAACACGTCAATTCCTCTAATGCTGACGTTTAAAATATATCAGCACCTATTTACCTTGATCTTCAGCTGTAGCCTTGCTGAACTCCCTGCATCCTCGCTGTCTTTATTCATTTTGTATGGCGGTCTTATTATGGTAAACTAGCTCATTGGTGAACACCTCGTCAGGTTTTAAACAGCGACACGCACTCGGAGACAGTAGCCTAAGCCTAAAGAAAGACAGGTCCATAGCTGCTGCACAAAAATAATGCGTGCCAAGCAGTAGACCTAGTTGGTCTTAAAGGGGGGGAAAGCAAGTTCAAGTTTAACATCGATTTGCAGTGATCACTTGGCTGAAGGGTTTTATATGCCTATTCATTACATAATTATTCTTATTCTGCTTTTTTAAATACATAAATGAAAGGCTTGCGGTTTATCCATGATGCAGTCTGTATGCTGTAAAATAACTTCACACGGTGTGTGAAGTTGTGTGAACCACGTGACTCCTCATTCTCAATTTGAGAATGAGGAGTCACGTGGTTTTTGGGGAGGAGAGGGGAGGGGAGGGGTTTGAGCCCATCCGCCATGCTGGTAGCACGGTTGCCAGGAGAAACGTTGTCAGAGCGGCATACAGACAGATGAGGAAACATAGACGCAGAGACGCAGGAGAAATTACGATAGAAATAAATGGAGAAGAATAAGGCGAAGGAAAAGGGTCCTTACAGGAACAAACTCACTACCAGCGCCAAGCAGAGGTATGAGGAGAAGCTGTCAGACTTAAACAACGTCGACCCATACGAGCTACCTGCAGCAGAATGGGACAGAGACCTGGACCTTTAACCACCTTGCACATATATGGACATAGTGAACTACTTGGTTTTTGGCAATCATCTGCTGTGGTTGGGTGCAAGACCTGGCCATCTACAAGCCTCCAAACGCTCAAAACACTGTTGTACTGGCAAAGGTAAGTTGCTTCACCTTTTGAGTTTTATGCTAATACTAATGTGTTGTGAATACATTGCGTTGACCAAAGTGACAAAGTAATTTACCGCGATTGTTTCGTAAACACTAGATTGTAACGAGGTGTTCCATGCACACAAACGTTAGATTAACTTCCCACATGTTTTGCAGCTTGTTATGCTAATTTGATTTTAGCCCAATGAAACATACTAGGCATTGTGTGTTGGGGGCTTCGAAGTAGACAAACCAGTTCTGGTTAGGCTAGTGTAGTTAATGGTCTGGTTAGACTAAAGCAAGCCATTAACGGTGTGAATGAAAGGTCTGTGAGATTCAGGCTGCAGACAAATGTAAATCTGGAAAGCTGCATACAAATGGAAATGGGGGTCTAGACTAGGCTGTAACTTGAAATAAAATGTGTCCCTTGTCTTCAAGGCTTTTTACTGTTTCTCTAATTAATTTACCTCTTGTATCTAACAGGTCATGCATTCACGACGGCTCTGCGAGCCTCCACTCACCCCGTGGGTCATCCTCACACCATCGGGGCAAGTGTGTTCGGCCCACTGTACATGCATGGCTGGTGTAGCGGAGTCGTGCACCCATGTCGGAGCCCTGCTGTTTATGGTCGATGCCTGTGTACGGTTAAAGGAGAAGGCCACAGTCACAGACGAACCGGCCTACTGGAAGCTGCCAAGCAGCATCAACAAGGTCCTGCCAGAGGTTGGCCAACGCATCAATTTCATATCTGCTGCAGCTACACGGAGGTCTCTAAACAGACAAATAGACGGTGAGACCCACAATAGTCCTGCGCTGAGAACACGTCCAGCCAAAACAGCCAATGACACACCGACACCAACACCGGAAGAGCTAGCAGTATTCTACCGGGAAATCAGCACGACGAAGACGAAGATCAGCAATTTTGAGTGTGCTACCCGAATACTGCGATGAGTTCAGAGACCCTATTCGGCCCATCCGCAGCTTACAGTCTCTGGCTAATGGAAGCGGCCTTGATAGGAGTGACTTGCCTGCGCTGCAGAAGCACTGCCAGACCATAGGGAGCATTGCTGATGTGTCTGAGGAACAGGCAGTGCAGATAGAGAGAAGGACGCGGGGACAGCACAACTCATCACTTTGGTTTGCTGCACGGGCTGGAAGAATCACAGCCTCCTCAATGCATTGTGTTTATGCAACAGACATTAGTTCACCAGCACCCTCCACCATAAAGAGGGTTTGTTATCCTACACATGGGCCGGGAACAGCAGCCACCAGTTGGGGCATCAAACATGAGGAGACAGCGAGGCAGGCATACACTGCCCAAACAAAGGATCAGGACACCGATCAACAAGTGGAAACTTGTGGGTTTTTTGTCAACCCGGCCTTCCCACAGGTAGGAGCATCGCCAGATGCCATTGTTACTTGCACTTGTTGTGGGAAAGGCTGCATAGAAGTGAAATGCCCCGCGAAGTACAAGGACAGCACAATCCTTGGTGCGTACTCATCAGATGACTGCAACTTCTGTCTGCATGCTGTTGATGGTCAGGTGCACCTCAAGAAGAACCACCAGTACTACACCCAGGTCCAGACCCAACTGTTTGTAACAGAGAGTGCCTACTGTGACTTTGTAGTGTGGACATTGAAGGACTGTGTGATTCTGCGCATAGCTCCAGACAAAACATTTTGGAATGCACGGCTTCTGAAGGCACAGGACTTCTTTGTGAAGGTGGCTCTCCCTGAACTTGCGGTGTAATATTTCTCGATACCACCTACCTCCCAAGCATCACCTGGCCCCAGTGTGCTTCGTGAACTACAGCCACAGACCGTGGTGAAGAGGCCAAGGAATTGTACATCCATGCACATTTCTTTTTGATTTCTTTATTGCTATTTTTAAATGCATTGTTCTTTTGCACTGTTTACTGTTTCAACCTTTTGAAATGTTGCACTGTCAATTTCTATTTGTTCAATTTATAGTTCTATTTCTATTCTAACAGTTCTCAATAATGTTACGCCATATCATGTTGTTTCAAGAATTTATTTCACACACAAAACAGTAAGGAGGCACTCAAACAACACTTTTACACATATTTGTTAAGGCACAGCAAACAGTGACAATCTTATCCAACGGCATTAGGTTTTCACCCTCACATTTGATGAGCATGTTCACAGGTACAGTGGAGTGTAAGAATTTAAATTTGTTGCACACAACACCAATCACCCTCTCAACATGAATCCTGAGATGTGCTATGGCCCTAGTCTCCTCCACATCCAGCTGTGCACGACCCCTTGTGAACGTAGGTACCTTAACTTCAGCACACATCATACCCACACTTTCCCTGATATTAAAGCCCCTATCTGCCAGCACAATGTCACCTGGCAACAGTTTGTTGAGGAAACCACTTTGCTCTGTTATACGTTTGTCACTAGTGCGCCCACCCCACCCTTGGGATATGAAAGAAATTACACCCTTTAGGTGTAATTAGGTACTTCATGGTGTATGCATGTTTATACTGAGAGAAAGTCTGCCCTTGCCAGTACATTTGATGGTTTTTCAATAAACACCTTGAAACAATCCACAATGGCGGCTACATTTTTCCCGAACGATTCCACGAACTGGTGTGGCATACTCGTCAATAAACAGTCTCTGCTTGGCCAGTGCACTAATGGACACAGCCGTGCATACATCACTCCAAGGGTATGGTGAAAGGCATCACTGACTGTTGTCCTGTGTACCCAAAACAGATGGCTGATGTGCTTTACTGGCAGGTCTAGTCTGAGGCGCATTAGAGTCAACAGGACAAGCTGGAAGGGTGAGAGTTTCTTCATCCTACCTTGAGGCAGATATGGGGTGAGACTGCATAGAAGTGTCTGAAACATTACATAGCTTGCAAGTCCTGTGTAATACTTCACTATGTTATCATCACCACTCAGAAAGTTCTCATTCATCCGGTACTCATCAAGCTCCTCCTTCAGCTTTCTGTTTTCCTCCAAAAGACTGTTGATTACATCTCCTCTAGATGTGCAGAGTCCACATTCCAGGTCCTGTGCTGGGGATGGCGGTCGCTGGGGATGGCGGCCGCTGCTCCTCTGTCGGGGATGGCGGCCGCTGCTCCTGTGCTGGGGATGGAGGCCGCTGCTCCTCTGTCGGGGATGGAGGCCGCTGCTCCTCTGTCGGGGATGGAGGCCGCTGCTCCTCTGTCGGGGATGGAGGCTGCTGCTCCTGATGCTCTGCCAGCGGTGGCACTTGCTCCTGGCGCTGGGTCCTGCTGCGCATTACATGCCGCTGATATCTCGCTCCATCTGTTGGCTTGACATCACTGTGGCCTAACCGCAAAGATGGTGTCCAGTCAGGGTGGTTCTCCACCATCTCATATGATGGTTTACCTAGAACAGAATAATTAGATTATGAAAACTCAATGTAATCAATGCTTTAATTACAATCAATGCTTTAATGCAATGTACAATGTACAATCAATGCTTCAATCAATGCTTTAATGCAATGTAATCAATGCTTTAAGCTTTTACAGAAAATGTGTTAGTTAAGCTCAAAACAATCATGGGAAACACTAATGTCATGAACTGAATCTCAACTAGTTTTGTTTAAAACAACATTAATGGTTGGGCCATCGAGCATTTTCTAAGAAGCAACAGTTTGTTAGGTAGCTAGCTAGCTGCTAGAAAACAACTTCAGATGCACTTCAGGGTTCGCACAAACCATTCGTGGCTTTAAGAGACGACAACATAAACAAATTTAAAGACATTTTTAGAGAACGTACCTGAGTGAAAATGCAGAGAACACACTCTTATCGACTGGGGAATGTTATCGAAAGTAAGGTCCTTTCTTCTGATTGCAGCCACCCAAGAAATCCGACGTCTCCTCGTGATGTCGGATACTTGCTCTCCTAAGTGCGTTCTCCATTTAGGGAACCTAAAAAACTGTAGCCCACTGTTCTTACGGTTTCCTCGGCGATCGTGTGAGGCATTGGAGCAGTTTTTAACGCAGCAGTTGCTTCCAGACATTGTTAAAACAGTAAAGAATTTCAACAACCTCCTCTGCTAGCAGCTACCGTGTCAACAATAACGCAAAGCTCAGCTGCACTCGGAGGGGCGTACCTACCAACATGGCGGAAAGGGGGGGGGGGGCTTACACGGCTTACTGTGCCGTGACGTCAACTCCTCATTCCTAAATGAGAACACAATTCGGTGTTTAGCTAGGCTAGTTGCACACGTCTTTTTTTATGTAGACTAGCCGAGTCAAGGCCTGCGGTTCGATGAATACTTTTCTATTAGATGTAGGTGCCCAATGTGTTCGCGTTATCCATACAGCATGGCCTTTTCATGCATTTTAATTGCCCATAGATAGGCTACACCAGCGGTCCCCAACCACCGGGCCATTCAGCTCTTAGCAGATCTTAGCTAGATTCCTGACCGGGTCTATGGCCGGCGGCGGAACCCCGACCGCGAAGCTAAGATCTGAATATTAGCCCCAGCTTGATGATTCGGATCTTAGATTATGGTAGGTGAAAAGTTTGGACCCCTGGGCTACACTATCCATTGGAAATTGACACAGTTTCTCGTCGGTGAGTTCGCCTTAGCACTACAGGCATCATGCACTTAGCACGTGATCAGACCACCAGAGTTGTTGGTCGTAGCACATTGAGACTAGTGCCGCGGTCAGTCGACCGCCTATTTATTTTTGTTCTCCCGTCAAACGGCTCACTGTAAGTTCACCTCCGCACAAGTCTGTGCGCTGTGCGCGCCCTGCTGGTTAATCTGCTATCCTCTTTCTTCCCCCTCCCCCCGCCTTCACTGCTTTGATATGAAAAATGGCTGAGGCAGGTGAGTCCTCCGAATCAAGTCGAGTATTTCAGGCCAACTGGTAAAGGAGTGTCACGGCTTTCAAACACACAAACCATAAAGCCTATGGACGCCTCAGAACGGACTAGTCAACGCGCTGCGGCATCAATCGGGCAGTCTCTGGTGTGTGTGTGTGTGTGTGTGTGATTTCAAAGTAACAAACTCAAAGCCGATGCATGCGCCCAAAACTATTCGTTCAAAACCAAATAAACAACAAAAACAGCGTCCCTTATTCGCTTTAAATACTTTATTTACCGCGCCGTATTAATTCCCAAGTTTTGAAAAGAAAAAGTATTTGAAGCGAATAAGCGACGACACACACGCACGAACACACGTGCACGCACGTTCATTCACGCAAGCAGGCACCCACTACAACCTGGAGAGGCTGTAAATGCTTTTAAAAATGATAATGGCTATAGACAATTTTTGACAGGTTACAAATTCTCCCAATTTACTTACTATTCCTCTGTACATATTTGTTTTTTCCTGCATTTTACAGATTTGTGAGGAGTTTTTTTGTAGAAAAATATGCGCCCCTACTGCTGAGTTTGTACCGCGCCCGAAAAAGAGAGTTTGGCAAGGATCTGAAGGAGATACTGAGAAAGCTTGATGATGAGGTGTGTGCACAGTACAGTACCAAACAATACTTTTGCCCAGATGAAATTCAATCTGTTGAATTACAATTAGTCTTGCTATTATTAGAGCTATCTTTCTGTTTTTTCTTTTTTTCTTTGAGACCACCAACATCGTCAGACACGGCAAGGAAGCAGCCATGAAAGGACTTCCTGTGTTCCTGCGTGAAGATCCTAATCTACTTTTCAGGCAGTGTCTTGTAAGTATTAATGGTCATTAATATAAATTTTACAAGCATAGAGATACAATTGTAAAATGAAGATACTGTAATTGAAAATACTAGAAAATCTGAAAGTTTATTTCTGTTTCGCCCTCGGACTGCTTGAGAGAGGGAAGGGAAGTTAATTGCCTGTCTTATATAAAAGCTTATTGGTTGTGAAGTGAGTCCCTCTAGCACATTTGACAGGGGTTTCAGATTATACCATGAGGAAGATGCTGCTTTGATATACAGGTTGTTGTCGGCAGATGTTAGACCGAGGCTACCTGCTTTGGCTAGAACTAGGGGGCTAGATCACAGCCATATCACTCACCACCTGTCAGGTCATTCTTTTGATACTAGTGATTAGGTCTAGGCCTCTACAGGCTACAAGCTATTATTTTTCTTACAGTCCGAGTCAAATGTTCTGGGCCACATAACTACAAGGGTGATATACTCTTCTACATTGGGTTGGAACCATTTCCTTGGTTTTGTGGACATTGCAGGTTATGCTGGTGAGCTGGCACGCATCTCACAGGGGTGAATTATACCATAGATTATAGATGGATAGATTATACCATGAGGGAAGATGCTTTTATTGAGCTGGCTCCTCTTTGCTCTTTTATCTGTTTAAATGTGCGCTATGCATGATGGTGGAAGTTCAGTTTGTATTATTTGTTTAAATTTCTTGGTTGATGCTTTTGCCCAACAGAACGTAGAGTAGGTTTAAAGTTTAGGATCACTTTGAATGTTCTTGTTTTCAATGGAAACACACATGAGTTATCCTGCATAGGAAATATAGGAGACCAAATCCTGTCTTTATTCATTTTTCCAGATTCATATGGCGGTCTTATCATGGTAAACTAGCTCATTGTCAGGTGTTTAACAGCGACACACACTCGGAGACAGGTAAAGAAAGACGGGTCCGAGCTGCTACGCGCGTTTGATGTTCTCTCACCGTTCTCATGCACACAATTGTTTTTTTAATACATAAATTAAAGGCTTGCGGTTTGTCCACGATGCGGCCTATATGCGGGAAATTACGGTAGTGTAGTTTACATAGTTTTCATAGTTATCAGCCTACGTGCTGCTGAGAAGACCAGAGTTTTTTTACAACACCCTCAGGGGTCGCATAGCTATTGGATCATGAGGAGATATTAGCTGAATGCTAGGAAATGTTATTTGTTTAAAGGTCCCATGGCATGCTATTTTATGGATGCTTTAATAAAGGTGTTAGTGGGCCCCTAATACAGTACTTGAAATTTGAAACTTCAAGAAACTTGAAATTCAGCCTTGGTGCAGAGTTACAGCCACTACAAGCCAGTCCCATAATGAGCTCTCCACAAACGTGCCGTTTTTAGAGGCGGGTCAAGGTGGAGGGTGGGGGTGTGGCCCTGAGCAGCTTGCAGCCACGGTACCATGCGCTAGTGTTTACAGAGGAACACTGAACACTCCGGGTGCTCCGGCGGGAGTCCTGGAGCTCTATATCTAAATAATATCATATTATATTTAGATATCTATATAATATATATTATCATGGTCAAAAGCTGTTTGCGCCTCCGTATGATATTATGAATCTCAAACGACTGCGACGGGTTCTCAGACGCCTCTGGTTCTTCCACTTCCACGTCAATATTAAGTAGTCTACAGACTCAACGGAGAAATGAAATGGAGGAGAAGGGGATTGTTGCCCGCGATTGTTGCCCGGGGTTGTCTGCGTCGGGTTGGTTGAGAAGGAATTGGGAACCGCGACATGGAGGAGAAAAGGATTGTTGCCCAGGATTGTCCGTCGGAGCCCCGCGGAACGCTGGCCGCCCCCGGGGCTGCCCGCCCAGCCCTGCTGCCATGGCAGCGGTCCGTCTGAGCCCCGCTGCCCGCTGGCCACCCCCGGGGCTACCTGCTGAACGCTGGCCAACCCCGGGGCTGCCCGCCCAGCCCCACTGCCCGCTACAGCAGGGCAGTGGGGTCGCGGTTCCCAATTCCTTCTCAACCAACCCGACGCAGTCTAGTCTTTTCACCAAATTGGGGCTACATGCAAGCTTACGTTATTGTGTTGCATGTTATGCGCCATGAAGGCCGCCTCATACCTCCGGATCCGGACGAAATTTGTCCGTCCGTACTAAACGTTGTCTCCGGGACTACCCTTCATACCTCCGTCCGGTTTCAGTGTTATGGATGTTACGCAAAACAACCTCTAGAGGGCAGTGACTGTCGTGTATAAAATGACCGGCATCGACAATCGCAAACATGGTATCTGTAGAGGAGATGATTATGCTCTGTGTCATCCGGCACAAAGTGTACGTGGAGGTGGCATGTGGCACCCCTCACCAACCTGCAGATTCTCTGCTCAAAATTTAAATTCAAAAAAGTTTTATTGGCATAAAAAATATACATTTGCATTGCCAAAGCAGGTGTACAATAAAATTATAAGGTCAAGTATATAGTATAATATAAGTATAAAACCTTAAATACAAAATATATATACATATCAGTTATTATAGGCCTACTACTCTCGTGGTTGGGACTTCTGCCTCTAGTGCCGCCTCGATCTCCGGTGGTAGTGCTCCGGTTTGTCCGGAGCACTCCGGATTCGTAAGCTCAGAGGCGACGGACCCACTGACGGACGACCTCCAGGACCAGACAAAAGCGTCCGTATCCGTATTTACCGTAGGGTGTGAATGGGCCTTTACACCAACAGCGGAACGGTTATCCAAATAACAAAGAACACTTGCGTTACAGTGTGTACTCACACACACACATGTGGCGCTCGCACGGTCCTAGCTCATTGTCTCATTGGCGGGCCAAATTCTCTGGGCGGGCCAAGCAGAGAAAGGGGAGGTAACATGGCCCCATATGACGTCATATGGGGCCGGAAGCCAAATCGAAGCGTTTCAGCGATCCATTTTTCAAAGACGGCGCAAGATAGCTACTTCTCGGTTTACACCTAACGCAATTTTTAGCTACTGGGGGACCATAGGGAGGCTAGGGGAACTCGACTTAATGTTAGAAAACCTCAAAGTGAAAAATTTTAAATGGCTTATAATTCATAGGGCTCCTTTTTAGGTATAGGCCCATTTGATTGTTGTTTCTGCTGATCAGGTGCACCAACCCATTGCAGCAGCAAATTTGATGATGGAGGTGTGATTGCTGCTCTGCAGCGGGTGCATCACATAGCCCTGGGCAGAGCCGTATATAGAGAGAGTTCTGCCAACTGAAATCATGGGTGCCATCTTGTAGACCCAAGTCAGCTCACTGTACAACGTCTGCCAATGGAACGAAGATGGGATGTTGCAACAAATCGCTCATTATCATCATAAACTGTTTGTGAATGTTAAAAGGTTTCTCATACTTTGCTAAACGCTTTTACAAATATATCACGTTGAACGTCTCGAGAAGACCGACAATTATGCCTACATCACCTACAGGGCTCCAGACTAACTTTTTGACAGGTAGCACTGGTGCCACCTAGCTTTTCCTTTAGTAGCACCAAAACAAATTAGGTAGCACCATATTTTTCTTTGTAAAGCGTGTTATTAATACTTGACCTTATGTTTATGAAAGATTGACAAATAAATAGATAAAGAATAAAAATAAAGATAGATAAACGCCTTAAATTAAGCACATAACATGGAATATTTATATTTACACACACACACACGCACACGCACACAATTCTGTGTGTTTTTATAAGATACCTGGGCATGATGGCATTAAATAATAATTTAATTCTAACGGAAATTATAATTAACCTATAGAGCATTTTTCCATAGTTATTATCATTTGGCTATATGAGACACACTCCTTACCTTCTGCATGGCCATGTTCAACCACAATATGGCCAATAAGAATATTGGTTTTCCATCTTCAACGATACGGGCATATATAATCTCGCACTCTTTGGTGGATTTGTCAGTGGAACCGTCAAGCATGAACGAGAGGTAGGGGGTGGATGCGACTTTGTCAGCGTTCTTTCCCTTGAGTGTGTCTGCTATAACTTCCACAAATTGTGCACACGCAGTGTCGTTGGAATATGTGGGGTTGACGTTCAGTCCGTTATTCTTCATCATTTTGTGAACGGGAGTTCCTCTTTAGTAATGATATTACAGATATATATTCCTCTCTTGTAAGTTGTTGCACTTGCCTTGATAGCATGGTAATGACGATTGATTGTTTGGTCTGTAAGATGGCGTACACAAAACACGTGACTACCTTTGAACCAATCCACGACAGAATTGTCCTGAACGTTCTAAACAGAGTTGGCGGAACTCTCTATATACGGCTCTGGCCCTGGGAAGAACTTGTGCTGAGGGATAGTGGATGTCACATATTCTACTCTGGCCACCTGTGATCGGTTCTTTTAAGCAATCTTACACAAGATGGCGTTCTTGAATGTCATTGGTACGCAAAGCACAGCCGTAGGAACGAGGCGCTTGCGCCGAGTTCCGAAGTCCTGTGCTTCAAGTACCAATAATGACATTCAAGAACACCATCGAGTGTAAGATTGCAAATCAATAACACAAACCATCTTCATTATCAACAATATTGTAAAATGTTTTCATATTGTGGGTTAATTTGCCCTCAAATTCAAGCTTTCTGCCCGAGTTCATCTCCATCAGAAAATAGTTCCTATAGTAAAAGCGCCTCGTTCTTACTGCGCAAGTGAAACAATGTAACAGTTGAACGTTGTTATGGAAACTAGGCTCATGAAAGTAGTTTCAGCTAGTTAGCGTAGCGATACTTTCTGTAATTAGGCACATTATTTTTGTCCGTTCTTTCACCAGGCAGTTAAACACACTCTAGAATGGGAATTGACCAATCAGAGTGCTTGCTTAAACTTGTGTGTTATTGAATACCACATTAAGTCAGCTTTACAAATTTTCTCATTTTTCCCATGGACAGCACCAGATAGGCTTGAATGACGGGGATATGGATCAGTATACACCGGAATGGTCCTTCAACAACAAAGCTAAAATGACAGACAACTTCATATTGGATATGACAATCCAATTTGAGATGCCTGGCTCCCTACAAGACATGTAGTATGTGATGTGAGTTTGAATTGAAAATCATATTTCTTAATGTCCTCAAACAGGAAACTGATCCAGATGACGTGGCTGCTAAGGGAGTCACTGTGGGAATTCTGTATGTCCTGTGTGGCTGAACCCTCATCCCCCAAGATCCAAAACATTGCACTCATCTTAGAGGAATCCATAGTAGTAAAGGACCTTCCGGATACTCCCATGGCCTACCTTCTCGGCCTCCTTTATGCACTCAATATTTCCTATCCGGAGGACCTTAAGTACACCTTTGAAACACGTGTTCCTGGATAATGGCCCAAAATGCTCTGTGTGCGATCTCTAAAGAAAAAGCTTTGTCTTGTCTAAACGTTGCAAAAAGAAAAGTGAAATAAAGAAACAGGTTTTCCCTCTTGGAGTCAGCTCTGATTAGCAGCTGTGAAATTTGACAAGTTCACATAATTGTTTTGTGTTGTGTTCTCAGACTAATTGCTGGTTAATAACTCAAAAGTTTGTAAAATGTGTGTTACACCCATTTGTAAGTTATGTAGTTATTGCTAATAAGGCAACGTGAAATTTGACATTGATTTATTTTATTTATATTTTTCTACATTGTTACATTGCTACATTGATTGTTCTAGCAAAATGTTAATGCAGAATGTATTTTCAAGTTAGACCTGTGAAGCCATACGTGTCAAGACAGCTGTGAATGACATGTTATGTGAATTTGAACAGAACTTTTTCATGTTAATTCTCTTGATGCCCATAGTCAACTCTGACCAGCAGCTGGCAAACTAATGTTTTAAGCATTTATCACACATTTTATTGTCTTAAATTGTATTTTAGATGCATCTGAGCAGGGATTATTGTTCTAGCATAAGTGTAACTGCAGAATGTTTTTCAAGTTGTACCTGAATATTTGGCCATATTGTTGAATTTGAAATTCACACTTTGATCACTGACTAGCAGCTGTGAATGACATGTCATGTGAAATTTAACACTGAACTTTTTCATGTTAATTCTCTTGATGCCCATAGTCATCTCTGACCAGCAGCTGGCAAACTAATGTTTTAAGTGTTTATCAAGTGAAGAATGGGGAGATCGCGCACTAGGGCTGAGAAGTTCTGAAAGTATTTTAAAAGCCGAAACAACAATTACAGGACACATAAACAAGGGGAAACGTTTCGGGTCTAGCCCTTCATCCATCTTCCTTGTACGTGATGCGTCACAGGGCGCAGCGGCCTTTTATAGGCTCGCCTGCCAATCACCCAATCACCCCAAGACACATGAGTGTGTTTGGGGTCACAGTGTATCCAAATCACCAAAGTTACACCACAGGTACTATAATATCACGATTATATACAAACATGTACAGGAGATATAACATTTGTATACAGAAACATATAGTGACATTATAATAGTAATACCATATTTAAATTAAAAAAAAAAAATATATATATATATATAAAACATAATATTTAGAAAAAGGTACACATCACCCTCAAAAGCAATATCATCATAGCACATTAGGTTATCTTGCGTCCATGTTGGCCTAGTCCATTATTCAACCAACTATTCTAATTACAGTTACAGCGAACATGTTAAGGTAAATTCATCATTGATACCACATAGACGGTCTCCTCCAAGACCAGTTCAGACCAAAGATTCGCGACGCAACGAGACTCTTGGGACGTCGCAGGGGAAAAGTTGCAGCAGTGTGAACTGGTCGTCGCAAGGCGGCTGATACAGTTGCAAGGAGTCCCCAAAGATTGAACATGTGAAATCGCCAGGTCCAGTTTTAGAACGCAACGATGTGGCTATTTCTCTTCAGCTAATCAGGACACAGCACAACAATTTAGGCTTATTAAATACAAGTTGTAGATGCTAACGGTATTATCTTTGGTTTTACACCGCACTTATTTAACATGCCCTGCAAATGTATAAATCAGTGTTCGAATTACGTGGGAGCCAGAGGGAACCGAGCTTCCAAAAAGGCAAAGTCAAAAAACTGAGGGGTCTCATATCTGAAGGTGTCTGCCATATTTGGCATTGTAATTTCATCTTAAACAACACTCATCCATCCCCGTGCAGTCTCTTACCATTAAAGATGTTAGATTAAAATATAGGCTAGCCTACTATACGTCACGTAGACTGACTCATTTCACGGATTCCTGTGAGACCGGGTTGCCTTAATTACATCGGTCGCATTTGTCAGGTGAAAACGAAATGTCAAGGGAAAGAGGCGGTGGTTGAAAAAAGTATTTCGATCGCTTATTAAGTTCACCCGTGGCGTGTAATGATTTATTCGTTTCCCTGTATCATTTCCTTAATTTAGAAGACAGTTAAAAAAGAATAATAAGAAAAATAATTATAAAAAAAAAATGATATAAAAAAATTTATATAAAAAAAAATTCTGAAAAAAAAATTATATAAAAAAAAAAATTATAATTTTTTTTATAAATAAAAAATAAAATAGGACCTGCGCACAAATGTTTTTTTTTGGACCTGCGCGCGCATCTTTTTTTTGGATCTGCGCGCGCATCTTTTTTTGGACATGCGCGCGCAGGTCCAAAAAAAGATGCGCGTCCCCAATCACGACCCCCCCACAGTCAACATTTAAGCCCAGTTCAGACCAAAGATTCGCGACGCAACTGCTTGCAACTCGCAACTCCTTGCGGCGAGATGGGCTGAGACGTTCTAAAAACGGGGCAGTTCACACTGCTGCACCGGGCGGCGACGGCAGGTGGTCTCCCTAGCAACTGTGAACGCTCTGGCACAGCTGAGAGCCGCATCAGCATCACTTCCATCCTGCTAAAAAGTAACCTAACTTAGGTTTGCGATTAGTTTTATTTTGGTTGAGAGTAGGCTAGAGTTGCTGTGTTTCGCCATTCTCCACTACGTCTGCATTGTAGTAATTCGCTGGAGCTTAGTTTGTTTAGATCCCGCTAGTTGGATACATTGCATTCTTTCGTAGTGGCGACTTCTCGACTGCAAGGGAAGCTCGGCTTCCCCTAAAATTCCCCGAAAATTAAATGGTCAGATATATACCGTTGTGTTAACATTTCATTGCTTAAAAATGCGTTAGAACACGTCCATCTCGAAGACGAGTTCGTTCAGAATCAGCTGCTTATCGCAGGTCGACTGACTCGATGTCCTTCTCATACACTTACGTGTTTAATTTGCGTGTGTTTAGACAGATGGGCGTGCACACACACGCGCACCAAGCATCACCCGCATTCATTCATTATTTTAAACACTCACTCGCGGTAAAACTATGTTTTCTCACGATCAAATACTCATCAATCCTAAAAGTAATGGGCTTGTACACGATGTCTTTGTCAAGAACATATGTGTTTGCTGTACGGTGTTTGCAGATGCATTGATTTAAAAGTAGGCCTACATTTACCGCTGTATCAGCTGTTCTTTCCCAAATCATTTAACCAATCATTTAGGCCTACCCTAAAACTAGATTTTGTTTTGGAAGCCTGGAATATAGGCCTACTTTCTCGAATGTATTATTGTTATTATTATTATTATTATAATTATTATTTTAACGCATGGCATAGCTTACTATACTTCATTCATGTTCATTCATGCAGCCCTATGGAAAAAAAAATGTTTCCACAATCCACACGCTATTTCTATGCAGTTTCACACGTATGCATAATCTTTGACATCATAATATTTAACATGCAAGTGTAGTGGTGCCTGGTTGCTGCGGGGGGAAATCAGCTTTGCGCCGGGTGCAAACTAGCAACGACACATGCGTCGGTGTAGAAAGTCAATTGCGCCGGGCACAAGATAGGGCCCTTCTTCTGTTTGGCGCACATGGCTAATTTGCATACGCGCACAGGACTGTCGGAATGGGAACACGTCGGACTGGCAGCATTACGGGGGCGCGATTAAGGGCTGGCGGAGTTACATTTAAAAAACAAGTAAAAATAAATAAGAAAAGCGGAATCAATTTGTGGCGCTCGTTGTTCAATCTGTGGCGCAGCGCCACACATTGGCCTATGTGTGGGAAACACTGCATATGCAACAGAGGGAAATTAGAAGGCAGCAACATACAAACAGTGGCCGTAACAGAGCAATATTTCCTTTGTTGTTGTTTTTTTGTTCTTCTATTCAAACTGATGAGACGCTACTGCTAGTGGGAGACAAATCATTCCAAGTATAACCCTTCCCTTTTCCCATTTCTTCACTGCATATCATTGTCTCTCCTCACAGACGAATCAATATGTTTGAAAAGATAGACAAGGTTAGGGATATCAACCTATCTGAGAAAGCAACAGTCAGCTAAGACCCCGTGCTTATGGTTCATGGCTTAATGTTACCCACAGAGAGAGTAGGAAATGTAAGCATCCAAAAGACTTCTGGCTGGGTGACATTCAAACCAACCCTGATGAGAGGATCAATATTTCATGCTGTTGGCCATAAATTGCCAAGTGCATATTATAAGAAATCAAAGCTTGCGTGTACTCATTATTGTGGGAATAGCTCAGAGAGATTACAGCAATGATCGTTGTTCTACCTTAAGAACATGCCACGCTTTTATGTTCAGTGATTGATCATCATTGTTCTGAAATATCAAAGCACTTCTGAAATATCAAAGGAGCGAATTAATACATTTAAACAATTACGGTGGTATTTGATGGGTAAAAAATATATGGCATGATTTAATTGTCATGGATTTTTATACAAAATTCCCCATTATCTGCGGAAAAGTTCAATCCAAGCATACAACATGAAAAAGTGTGTTCTTGCAGATTCACCATAGCCAACATTGTTAAGACGGGGGCTTTACTCTGACCATGGCAAATGTGTAAATGCGACCAGTAATTCATCTCATACTAAAAAAAAACCTTCTCCAGAGAGATGCGTTGGGGGAGAAAGCAGATGAGAACATCCAAAATGAGCCACAGCTCGGCCGGCTGCTGGGTTCAGCCAGTCGGTCTGAGCCATGGACAGCACGCCACCTTTAACATATTCATGATTTAAAGGATTTCATATGGGCCTGTACGAGGCCCTCTGGGGCGTCATTCCTGCCCCGACCGTCTGTCCCCCACCGATACCGCCCCCTCCACGGATCTACGCACCTT
Source organism: Micromesistius poutassou (assembly GCF_964030765.1). NCBI lineage: Eukaryota > Metazoa > Chordata > Actinopteri > Gadiformes > Gadidae > Micromesistius > Micromesistius poutassou. Next base: position 8,117,545 of record NC_140277.1, read on the forward strand.
GCCCCCCCCCCCCCGCCCTATTGGTGGAGACACCGTGTGAGAGAATTGACTCGCACCCTGTCCGTACGTCATTGTCGTTGTCCGACTCAACCTCCGACTAGCATGGGATGATGTTGCCCTCCAGAAGACCCCTGATCAGTGCCTGAGGAAATACCACTGATCTGCCAAGCCACATAACGAGCACCCCCCCCACACTCGCTCACACACACACACACACACACACACACACACACACACACACACACACACACACACACACACACACACACACACACACACGTGCTCACACAGGGCTCCATTCCGTGTGAATACATTTATGATGAATGTCGCATTGTTTATTTGTTCCGTGCAGCGTTTAAACTTCGCAGCATAAAACATGGACTGTTGCCTCTTTTTATTAAGTGTGTATTTCACGGGAGCCGTCCAGGTCCGATGGTCCTAAAACCCCTCCAAAAAAGAAAAACGCATTAATATAAAACGACTGCATTATTTGAAAAAAGTGATGAATAAATCAATAAAGACAACACACTCACCAATAAAAAAAATAACAAACGCCTAATACAACCATTTGGAAGAAAAAAAGACACAACCTCAGCTCTGTTTATAGGCGGTTATTAACAGTATGTTTGTGAACGACCGCATACTCACACTGCATATGTGCCACCCCTCCCCTTCCACCACCTCTTGAGAGCTACTTTTGTTCTAGTTCGTGTTTGAGTTGTAAGGCCTTCGCATTCTCTCCCACCCTCAGGACTCGCGGGGAGAACATGCAGGGTAGAAGCCAATTTTTCCCAGCATATTTGTCTTTCTTTTTTTTCTACCACGAGATGTTTGATTGTCCGAGGCGGCCGTGAGAAATCAATAGCCGTAGCTTTCTGTCATGTGCAACAGGAGTACTCTGAAAAGGGGCCGCGGGGGGAGAGCATTAGCGTGAGAGGCTCCCTCATGCTAGCCTGTGGCACGTGGCGGCTAGGCTACACTGGTGCCCTCTAGATAATTAGTGTGTGTTTGTTATATCATGATATCCTTATGATCCTCCTATATAGGGTATTTTTCTCTGGGTTTTTAAGATACATTCTATTCATTATGCATGTTGGTTTTTACTAAGAAATATGTGAAATGGTCAGTTAGTAAAATTCAGGGAAGTGATAGTAGCAAGTGAGCCATAAATATTTATATAATATTATTAAATATTTATATATTTATTTTGGACGTCCCACAATTCCTGCCAAAATCCACACAAGGACAGTATATGGCAAAAACTAGGCTGTTTATAGTCTATTATCTTTGTTTCCTCTAATAAGAAATATGGGAAATTAAAGTTAAAGATTTTGAAAAAGAAAAACCCTGCACTGTAGTAGACATAACAATGTGTTGCTATTTTAAATGTCATATTTCCTGCCATAAAACAAACATTAACAACATAATAATAATGGCACAAAGATATCAGGGAAAAAAACTACGTGATTATTGAAATTAGTAGACATACCCGAAACAGAACAAAACCCATATTGTTGTCACACTAAATACCATGACGATAACGATAATTCCTATTCATGAGCTTGAGACTCTCCAGCCCCTGAGGAAGGCTAATTTAATTATGCTAACGGGGTCATTTAATTGCCTTATTCAAAGCAAGCCATCCTCATGCAAAACGTGACACAATAATTATACAAGCAGGGCAGTCACAAGTGTCAACAACATAAACATCTACATAAAATACACCCCCATTACATCTCTCTGCACGCAAGTACACATGCTCTCTCTCACACAACATTTACACACACACACACACACACACACACACACACACACACACACACACACACACACACACACACACACACACACACACAGTCCTGGTGAATTGTCAGTGCTAAAGATCAGTGGTTTTGCAGCAATATGATTTGCTGTTATTACCTGGTGTTACACATCAGATGCCATGGCAGGAGGCAGCTGATTGGCATAGCAAAATGTCTATTGTGAGGCTTGCTCCCTGATTGGCTCACATATTTCACATGGCAGGACCTTGAGTCATCTCCTGTCTATGTTTTATATGACATATGCTATATTTGCTATAACATTGACAACATCCAATCATGGACATACCTCATTTAGGGTACATCTGTTTTACGATGCAGCAGGCCTTATACATATTCTTTCCTCACTTTAGTCAAAAATGCATAAATAAAGTTTTCTCTAATGAGAAATGCATTGGTTAACTTTCCAAATGATTTCGGAATTAATTTTTTTACTGTAGGAACAGCTGAAAGACAAGTAGAAATGAATAAAACCAAAAATAATGAATAAACTTTTAGTTTGCTATTGGCTGAGCCATAGTGGATTCCACCTGATCACGTACATTCACCCGATCAGATTGATTGACCTGCACTCTGAAGACCGAGAGAAATGGATATGATTTTCTTTTTCCCACCAAACAACGCAGGCAGGCGATCAATATTCTCACTGTTGGTTAAGCTTTTCTGAACCTTTAGACTAACATCTGGCATCGATTTGTCTCTGGTGTAATTGGCTCCATTTCTAAATGAAATTATTATCATTATTCCTCTTTTCTTTCCCCCTTTTTTAGGGAAAGTTCACGTCAATGACATTTAAAAGGGCCTCATGGCCTCGTTACCAGAACCCAGACGCGGGGCGGAAGGCGAGAGACACAAAACACAGCTCTATTATCATGTTACTTTTATTGTCCGTGTTTCATTCTTCCCAGCCATTCACTTGTTCCCTATAAAAATGTTGGCTAGAGTGAGTGGGGCTGTATTGTATTACCATATAAAAAGGTCCATAATTACAGAGGAGGAGGAGGAGGGAGGCAGGAGGACGGTTGCCCCGGCCCCACCACCCCCTCCCCGCCCTGCCCAACCCCGGTCCAAGGAAACGATAAGGCGGTGCCATTCTCCGCTGCAGAACAGAGTCAATTTTGATATAATTGGCAGCGGAATTATTTATGACATTAATTGCCACATTATCGACTGGCTGTCACTTCCTGTGTCATTCCCTCCATCCCTCTTAGCCGGGAGAGCGCTAGCTCAGCCTGAAGCCCGCTGACAAGCTAATTACAACAGCACAGGGGCCGAATGACAAATGTTACTCATCTGAGGCCGGGCCCTTGGAAATAAAGGAGCTCTTTTTCCGAGCCTGCCCCCGCCTCACCCTCTCCTCAACCTCCACCCCTCTCGGCTTGACTGGATGAAAAGCCAGACAGCCCAGCCAAATGTCCCCAGGTGAAGGAGGGGGAGAGAAAAGTGTGTTCAGAAGAAAGGAAGGGGGGGTAAAATGGGGAACGGGAGACATTTTGAGTGCCAGGGGACGGCTAAATCCCGTCCCCATACCTGTTAGCTCGCTGCACTATCATCCTGTCGCTCACGCAGTTAAATCCCACCCTGCTTCACATCCAATTTGCTCCCCTGCTTGTGAATGTGTACTCGGCCAATCAGTCATCAGACTGATGTCTGGTGACTGGGGGGAAGATCTCTAGCTAAGTCCTTGTGACAGTCACACACAGACTGCTTTGGACTGTAATGTATTTAATGCTATTTTAGTGTTAACATAATAGCAACAGTCAGAAAAAACACAGAATTTTATTTAATTTTATGTTATTTGGTTTCTTTTTACAAACTGTTACAAATTGTCATTGAAAATTGAAAATCAACCGCAAATAAAGATGTATGGATTGGATGCACATCCAAGACACACACACACACACACACACACACACACACACACACACACACACACACACCTGTTTCTTAGTGAGGCCGTAATGTGCCAGGTATACAGTCTGTCAGTGATCTGTTCAGCACACATTTGGTCCAGCTAGGAAGTTCTAGGATTTTGTTCAAGGGTTAGGGTTTCCTGTTGTGATAAAGTTTATTGTTTGGTTTTTTGGCTCTAGGGTTTTTCTTAAAGGGTTAGGGTTTCCTCTTAGGGTTAGGTTTTAGGGTATGGTTTCTGGTTCTGCCCGTCCCACCTTCCGACGAAGACGCCCACCCCCTTAAGTCTCCCCTTCCCCTTCTTTCCATCCTTTTTATTTTTTTTCTCCCGTAATGCAGTTTGTGTAGGTGCCGTGGCAGTGGTGGCTCGCGAAGCAGCCCCCCTGACGAGGATGGGAAGTGACACGCACCAAACTCGCCATGTCCCCCCAGCACAACTCCGGCGGCTGGGGGGCTGTCAGCTCTGAGCTCCGTCAGCTGGCACTGGCTCAATGGCAGTTGCCTGTGACACATGTCACAAAGTTTTAAATGTCTGCTCTTTTCAGCAGGATGGCTGGGCACACGCCGCTGCCGCGGGTAGGATGACATTTTGTGTGGCGGGCGGGTGGGTGGGTGGGTGTTGGTGGTGGTGGAGAGGGGGAGGGAACTTGTTGTGGCTCTTCTTCTTCCTGTCTGTCAGTAGCGGTTTCCTCGGCGCACATCAACAATGTGGACAAATAATGAAAAAATATGAAGAAAACCTGTGTCGTTTTGAGACGGCCAATCCTCCCTCCACTAGTGGTCGTCATCACAAGCATGGAGGTACACATCCTGAGTCGGGATGTGGGATGGCCTCAATGTAAAAATAGCAAGGAAGTGTACGTAAAAAGCAAGTGCACTTAAAAACTAGGTGCACTTAATCAACGGTTCTGGGTTCAGGCCTGAAGGTGTCCAGTACTAGCAGTATAACTTCCTGCAAATAAGGATTTTCTAAATACTTTAATCAGTATAGGTCTTTATTAGGAGTTGCCTCGGAAGAGTCTCATCGACTCATCGACTGATTTGGAGGGATCATAAGAATCACAAATGCTGCATAGCCCTGTCGATGTTGCAAATTATCTATTTATTTGCGATATTATTTTTGAAGGGTGTTCAATGCCCAGCAGAAAGTTATTTAGTTTGATTCTTCTCATTAGTCTTGTTATAAGTTACTCTCAACCATAAAAGTAACTTACTTTTATGGATGAATAATGGATGGAGTAAGTAATGGATGTAATAAGTAACCTATTATAAACCTATAATAGGTTTACAAAATATATGAAGTAGAGCTCGTAAGTCTTCAAAATTAAAATGGACACTTAAATATGAAGCTACTAGAATTTGAAGTCTGTCAGATCTTGAATCATGAATGGTAGTTTAAAACAATGTGTACTTTTATTAGTAAGATTGAAAGATGCTTAACATGTAAGTACAGTTTAAATTGAAGTGTGCTTAAAGTTGATTATGTGAGATTTAGTTAAGTGATATTAGCTAGAAATGGACAAGCCGTCAGCCATCTCTTCTGTTCTCTCTTTATACAACTCCCAGATCTTACCCACAGCTCCAGTAAAACGTTATGACAAGGTGGCACAGGGAATCAGCGTAGATCCAATCTGTGGAAGTCGAACACAGTAGCCTAGATGATTTTCTGTCTGTTCTGTTTTATATTTTAGTATTATAACATAGCCATTAGAGTAACTGTCTCTTCTGTCTCTTCTCCTATGCTGACGGTGGGCCAGGTATACAGTCTGTCAGCCATCTGTTCAGAGCACCATTTGTCCAGGATGTCTAAAGAGGTCTAGGATTTGGCATTAGGGTTAAGGTTCCCTATTTGGGGTAGGTTCTAGGGTTTGGCATTAGGGTTAAGGTTTCCTATTTGGGGTAGGTTTTAGGGTTTGGCATTAGGGTTAAGGTTTCCTATTTGGGGTAGGTTTTAGGGTTTGGCATTAGTGTAGGTTTTAGGGTTTGGTTTCTGGTTCTAAGCTTTGGTTTTAGGGTTTCCCATTTGGGTCAGGGTTTGGTTTTTGGTTCAGGTTTGGGGTTAGTGTTAAAATGCACTTAAAATGTAAGTGCACTTGACACACACACACACACACACACACACACACACACACACACACACACACACACACACACACACACACACTCATTATCACCAGCAATTTATCCCCGGATCAATAATCAAATGTGAATCCAGCCAACTACATGCTGTTGAACCGTGCTGGGCATTGTTACGAAAAAATGCCAATATTGTGGAGCTCAAATATATTATACATCTAAAAGTATAAGAGTATAAAAGTATGGAGTTTGCATATAAGCTATTGGTGGTAAGTGTCAGGTGTGTTATTTCTTTAATCAATCAGCAGTTTGTCACAGAAGCCAGTTTTGATAGAGTGAAGTGTGTACTGGACTGGAGACCAGCTGAATGAAACATGCACATTGGATCAGGAAAGAACATTTGGACCCGATTGTTTTTACCAAACACAAAATATACAATCTCTCGCTGTTATAGGAACTAATATTAATGTTTCACAAAATAATTTCCAAAAAGAATACTGTGTGATTGATTGCCCAAAGGCTGAATCGGTTTTCTTTATTTGTATCACTAGCATATCAAATGAATTAAAGATTGTCTGACAGCCAAATTAATAATTCCAACAAGCATATTATTTAAATTGACATATACATTTTCGAAATATAGTTATAAAAATAACCTGCATAAAACAAAGTTTGCTTTTTCTTAAGCTCATACTGCAATGAACATTAATTTGCTACATCGCTTACATTTGTAATTTCTGACGTTTTTTATAAGATTTTCTAAAAAAACCCACATATACAATAAAAAGACTTAGTAAAATAGGCTGTTAATATCACCTGGAATATATACTATGGTCTTGAAACTAAAATGAAAAAAATAGTATCACTGGACTATACATAGACTGACCTGTGGCCACCCCTGGACCAACCATTTAAGAGGCCGAAGAAAGGGGGCTACAGAAATTGATCTTGAATATACTTTTCTGAAAGAGGACGCAGAAGGCAGGAGGCAATGAATTAAGGAAAGAAAGGAAGTAAAGAAGAAAGAGAGAAAGGAATGAATGAAGGGGATGAAGGTAGGATGGATGGAATGGAACAAGGAAGGATGGATGGAAGAAAGAAGTGAAGGAAAGTATGAGAGAATGAAGGGAGTGACATTTGAGGGAGATTAACTTCCCTGTATTTCCTGAGGTTTGCATATGCTTGATTGGCGACCCAGTGACAACTGACTGGTTAGGGTGCTTGAATCACGACACATGCTCACACATGCTTCTGTTGTGTGCCGTGAAACAAAGCTTTGGATTGATTGATTTCCAATCAATGATCACAGGTCATTGATATGGAGACATCTCATGACTTAAACAGTTATGGTAGGAAATCAAACTGATTAAACTAATCCCCCCCCTTCCCCCTTCCCCCCTTCCAAAGACAAGGAAGACATTGGTGAAAGTCGTTAAATAAGAATAAAGTGTAATTCTTCATTGTCAAAACATGTCTTCAAAACCTCTGTCGTCAACAAGCATAAATCCGACGATGTTCTCGGCATGGTCCTGTCCACCAATCAGAGCTGGTCGTTGCGGATGAACCTGTTGCCTTCCGAGTTCTTCCCGTAATAGACGTAGCGACACTTTGCAAATGCTCCTAAAGATGGAGAGAAGAAATTAGAAAAAAAGGGAACGGCCAGTAACAAGCCATTTCAAAATCAACCCTTTAACGACATCACGAGTGGCAGTCTCCACCCAGATGTAAAGATGAATAGATCAGTCAACAAGTTGGTACAGTTCACTGGGTAGGCTGGCAGGTTACTATCCCATCCTATCCTACATCTGGGTGGACAGTGGTCATTTAAACAAGACCATCCTTTTTTTGGTCTCTTTAAAAAGGGTTGTAAAATATATATAGATATAGATACATTTTTTATTGTGTGTTACTGGCTCCCCTGTGAACGGCCCCTTCAATACAGTTTCAGTGAGCGGAGGACAGTTGTAACACATCTGGATTCATCGGCAGGTGACCAGGGTCAGCAAATTAAAAGTAAGACATTTACAATGCAACGCTATCTACGGGTTGGGTAGTGTCAGGGTGTAAGGGTTGGGTTCTGCTCTGGTGACACCACAGCACTGGAACCTCCTTCAGGCTGTGTTCTCACACTGGGGAGATCTGACCCCCACTGATCCAGAGGGGCTGAGGTTGTTGTCCAACATGGCCTCAAGGCTATGTCCGGGCACAAACAGACAGTGGCAAACACACTAACCCACACACATACAAACACCCAAACTGTGAGAAACAACCAGAAGAATACCCCTTCTATCGTCAGCAGCTTGTCACTGGACCATTTCTGTGCACATGGTACATGGTAGCGTTCCGGAAGGGAGACAGCAATGCTGATTCACCCTTCACCTCCCCTCCCATGCAAATGACAGAGATGAAACCAAGATGGACACAGACAACTACGTTGCTTCTGTGGCGGCGCTAGCCCCCAGGAGGAAGCAAGCTGTCCAGGAGGTGGCTGGCTGGCCGGCAAGCTAGCTAGCTAGCACACAATGCTGCTGCTGCTGCCACCGCCAACTTTGATCGCTAAAGTGGCTCTGGTGACAAATGCAGTGGCGGGGGCCGCGGCTAGCTAGCTAGGTGTCAC
>NC_140277.1:8131168-8138668 GCF_964030765.1 Micromesistius poutassou
ACGTGCAGAGCAACTCACAAGTGTGACATATCATGAGGCTTTCTGTTGCGATTAGGGGCTGTGGCTAACGTCGGCGCTGCCTCCCAGAGTGTAGGCTGTTTAATAATGGAGGACTCGGAGAGCAGGGGCCTGTCACACCGGCTTGTCTGCAATGGTTCCTGCGCAATTAGCCGCCGCTGGGACACATTTGAAGAGGACCCACCAACAAAAAAGAAAAAATACAAATAATAAAAAGACATAAAAAGAAGCCACAGGCAAAAAGAAAAAAAGAAAAAGTGACATTAGGAAATTAGTTCTTCACACGCGCGGAAATGTGAGGTTACTTAGCGATGCTTAGCTCCATACTGTGGACATGTTTGACTCGGGCTGCGACGCAAGGACGATTTTTCTTTACTTTTACCGCCAGGCTTCAGTCGTCGTGAGGATCATAGAGCGAATGAAAAGTAATTTTGACTTTAAGGCGTACGTGGATACGAGGAGGGCGGAGGAAAGGAACCATTTTCTGAGATGTGTCGAAATAATGAGATCTCTTGATGTGGTAGCTCTTTCTGGCAGGTATGGGGATTGTTGTGCTTGTGCACACTCACACATATAGACAAAATACACACACACACACACACACACACACACACACACACACAGAACACACAAACACACAAAAACAACTGACAACATGCCGATTTGCATTTTCGCATACACACAAACAATTCTTGTGCACACACACACAAACATTACATGAAACCAACAAAGAAATAGACAAAAACTGCATTATGTTTTGAAGTTTTCCCTTCCACCCTCCCACCTCCTGAAAACAACCGAAAAAACAAATTTGAAATTCACATTTTTACATGTTTTAGTGCTATTGCCACAAACTAAAACCGTTAAAAACGTAGTATATGGATTATTGAAACAATAGCAGCCGATGTTGAAAATATAAGATAAAAGATAAAAAAAATATATATATAAGATAATACGATGTCACCCTAAACCCATTTGATCATCTTTGTAAAATGTCCCACCTTCTTCCACCCCTCTTTCCCCCGATTCTCGGCGGCGGCGGCAGCAGCAGTGATCATGTTGTCATCGCGCGGCCTCATCATAAGTCAGGGGGGTGTCGGGGTGTCGGGGTGGGGAGGGGGCAAACGAGCGACCACATCCTCCAGCAAGACGGAGGGCCTTGGTGGGGCCGTCAGCTGTATCATTACCTTGTGTCGTCTTTACGGCGCGGAGCAAAGAGCTGCCCTCCTAATTACACCGGGCCCCACTCCGTCCACCGAGACGAAGAGGGGGGGGGAAGAGTACTTAGAAATAGAGGAAATAGAGGAATAGAGTACTTCCTCTCTTCCTGCTCTGTGGACGGCCATGTTGTTGTTTTTCTTAGAATAAAGAGAAAACGGGCGGAGGGGAAATGGAATAGTGTTTCGGCCTCGCCTCCTCTTCCTGACGTCCCCCCTCCTCAACACCCGCCTCCTCTTCTCTTCCTCTCATCCCCCCCGCCTCATCCACCATACTTTTCTACTTCCCCTCATCATGCACCTCTCATCTCTCATCTCTTCCTCCACTCTTCTCCCCCCCCCCCCTCCTCCACTGTCCACCTCCTCCTCCGCCCTCTTCTTCGTTCATCCTCCTCCATCTCCATCTTCCCCCCCCCCCCCCCAAACCTCCTCCTCTAGGCTCACCCCCCACGTCCACCCCTCATCCTCCCCCCCCCCCCCCACGCCCTCCTGATACTCCACTCTCTCCCCCCCACCCAACCCTCTCCACCCCCTCCCCCCCTCCTCCTCCTCCTCCCCCTTATAAGGAGGACTTGTGAAGGTGAGTGGACGCCGCGTGCGTCAGGCCCGAGAATAAAGGAGACAGGGAGGGGGAGAAAAAAAAGCGGAAATAAAAAGTAGCTGTCTCGACCAGTAATTGCGCTCCTTTGCTGAGCATGCTCTTAGATATATAAAGTTGATTTACCACCGGCCGCGTCGCCTCCACCAATCAAGACGGAGCCCCGCACCGGGAAACAGCACCGGGAAACACTCGTGCTATGAAATAGTTTAATCTCATCAAGTTCTGCACCAGGCAATAAATCACCCAACTCTTTGTTATCATAGACCTCCATGAGTGGCTTGCAGACAGGGTGTATATATATATACATATATATTAATATATATATATATATATATATATATACATATATATTAATATATATATATATATAGTCATGACTGCACAAACACTAGGGTGTTCAATACGGTCACATAAGCCTCTGTACAGCTGGAGGGAGATGATGCATATCTCTCTTCCTGTGGGTCGTGATTCCATTTCTCCCTGAGCATATTATTACCGCATTCATTTCTGGTCGACAAAAGAAAAGCGGTCAATCATTAGGTAAAAAAAAAAGGCCTATGTGGCCACATCCACACACCAAACACAAAGAGGTTTGTCACAGGCAGACATTTCTCCCACTAAGTGAATTTACCGCAGGGGTCATGCTAATGAATGATTTTGAACTTTGTCATAAAAAAGGATGCATAAAAAACAAAACGGGACGAGCCGATGTCTGCATGGTGGGCTTACCGGGGGGGTGGAGTCACCTCTGACGCACATTAGCATAACCTTTATTTATGCCCAAACACTGGAGGACGACACACGAGGAAATAAAAGTTGACAACGACCAAACTAAATGGCTGCCTTACGCGAATTCATCAAAGCAACATTATAAAAAATAATAAAATTTAATAAGATAAAAATTATATATATATATATAAATATATATATGACGCATCACACAGACACATTTGCCATTGAAGAGCACAAAAATGTACATGTTGAACACAGGCATCTTAATTCATTATTTATGATGTATAATGTATGGGAGTAGGGAGTAGGTGGGGAGGGGGGTAGCTGCTGTTTATTCAGCTTGGGCAGTATATCAGACACTGAGAAACCCCATGTCGGGGATGAGCTCAGAGATTTATCTGTGTTTGGGCTCCTGAGACGATAAATCACTGGGCGTGATCACGGTCGGCGTGGCCCCGCGGTGACCCCCATCCTCTGAACTAATGACACAGAGGAGGATATCTAGAACCCTCCGCTTCCTGTTCCTGGGTGAGGCCCTCTCGGCCTGGTTCCTTGGTCCTGATAGGCTTAAGAGAGAGAGAGAGAGAGAGAGAGAGAGAGAGAGAGAGAGAGAGAGAGAGAGAGAGAGAGAGAGAGACACACACACACACACACACACACAGAGGGGGAGAGAGAGAGAGACACACACACACACACACACACAGAGGGGGAGAGGGAGGGGAAGAGCGAGATGGAGGGAGATAGTGACACAAACAGAGAGTGAGAGGGAGAGACAGGGAGAGAGAACAAACTAAAGTGTCCTTCAAGGCCTTCTGCCCTGTTTATAGAAGACCGCTGTGAACCGACTGCGAGGCCCTACTTTCAAAAATAACAAAAAAATGGTGGAAAATGGGGGCCAGCCCCAGTATAACACCACACTTGACCATTGATTACACATATAAAGTGTTTGACCGCGGCAGATGTGGGAGATACTGTTGTTTGCTCGAAGACAGCGGCCACCCCGTTCGTACGTTTCCAAGTGCAAAAAAAGCTCTTTTTTTCTCTCTCTTTTGGACTGGAGACTCCTGTCCTGATTTATCATGTCTTCTGCTTGCAGGCTGTCTGCTGATTAAGCCAGTGAAACTTTGTCTCGCTCTCCCTTCTCTTTAATCTGTCTCTCAGCGAGATAAATTAGCTAGCGCTGCGCCAGCCCTCTCTCTCTCCCTCTCCCACCGCCTCTTCTCTCTCCCTCTCTTTGCTTTTCTTCTGTTTATCTTCTCTGTCTGTCACACATCGGCCGACCAGAGAAGACACATCTGCCGCTACGCTGCGGCGAGAGATAGCCTCGCGTTTACATCCACCACGCGGAAAGTTAGCCAAGAGTGTGTGTGTTTCTGTGTGTGTGTGTGTGTGTGATTGAGTCTGTGTGTGTGTGAGAGCGAGTGAGAGAGAAACAGAGAGTGAGCTGTGTTTTTCCCCTCTCCCTCGTTCTCCTTGACAACATTCTGTCAAACAAGTCCTCTCCCTCACGAGGAGATTATGCTCTTTGTTGTTAGCTAATATATCACAGAGTATTTATGATCTGCGATCGCTATTCTTGGCCCTTTTTTTTTATTCCTTTAATGGCGGCACTTTGTGGGTGAATTAAAGCAAGGTTTTTATACTCTATGGCTGGGGAACAATGCGCCATGGCCTGGGTTGCTCCGACTGTGAGTATGCCTCCGCCCCCCTCCCCCCCCACCCCGTATAAGCCGTATAACAGCAGCACCACAAAGGGTGCTAAATCACCCTTATTGTCAGTTGGAGCTAAGCTAGTGTGCGTCACCGGGGAGGGAAGGAAACACAGGGCATAATTCTGTCCATCAACGTAATTTATGACATCGGTAGCTTTGTAATCTCTGCCCCGTAAGTTATTGCGGGTTGACAGAGAGGAATTTGGGTTTTAGAAAAGCTCAGTGTGTGTGTCAAGTAGGATTTGGATCTCACAAGAGTTCTTCTCCTGCTTCCCCCGCTGTAAATGTTCCTCCATTCTACCGTATGTAGGGAGAGAGGGAGGGAGGGGACATTATTCTACCTCACTGTTTGGGATGTGGATGTGGATGTGTATGTCATTTGTCATGCTAAGCGCAAACTGGTGGGCAGGGACGGCTTCCCATGTGTGGTGGAGAAACTGTTCCAAAACATGGCTGTGTAAAAGAATAATCCTCAAAACATAAAACTCAAGCACAAAATCTGAGCTAAAAGGGAAACCAAGAGAATAATAAAACAGCAAAGAATAAAACATAAAGTAAACAGACAAACAAGGGAGCGAGGGAAGGAGAGCGAGAGCGAGAGGCAAATGAGAGAGGGGAGCTGAGGACATGACCTTCCCCGATGGCTGTGCTCGAGGTAAAACAAGGCCTAATGCAAGGGCATTGACACAGCATCTGCTCTGCAGATATCGTGCTTCGGCTCTCCCTCTCCTCTGCCAGTGAATATAAATCAGCCCCGGCATCTCAGCGCTAGCCCTGACTTGCGGAGGCCGGGCCAATCTTTAACATGAACTAGATTAAGGTCTCAAGCCCAATCATATATCTTTGGGTGTCAGACCGAAATATCCAAAATGCTTTATGAGCTGTCCGTCTGCCGGTGCTAGAGTGATGGGTGCTGCAGAATGCTACAGCCGGCTCCAAGTCAGTCTATTATTAACACATGCTGTATTTCAATTTGATGCTTCTTTCTGTCTGTCTGTCTGCCTGTATTTCTGTCCGTCTGTCCGTACATCATTCTGCCTATCTGCCTGCCTATCTGTGTGTTTGTCTATCGTTCTGCCTGTCTGTCTATCCATGCATCCATATATCTAGCCATCTGTTTGTATATCTGTATGTATGTATCTATCCATCTATCTATATATCTATCCATTTATCTATCTGTCTGTGTCTCATTTTTACAAGAGACTGATTCATAATTAAAACTATTTGGACAAACTAAGCTTCAATCAAGATTGACATATTGAATCATAAATATTAACTGTACAAGAATAATGTCATAATGAAAGTAATCAAAGATACTAAAATAAATAAAAAATGATGAACAGATCACTAACCAAAGCATCCAATAAGCCTATCAATCTTGCAGGGGACGCGTTTACTTGTGAGTTTAACCCATCAAAAGCAAAACGATATTCACATACTATATCTACTGTGCTTCAGAATAGGCGGGAAGTCAGACACAGAAGTATTGAATAATGGACCACATCTACATTGAGCTTATTTTCCACCAGCGCAAAACATTTACATATCAACCCACAAGCTCAATACATGAACACATTCCATCAGATGGAAGCGCGCCGCGGCTATCTTGGCGACAAATCAGAGTGGCTGTCTCATTCGCCTACAGCTTACACAGTGTTTAACATTAGACAAAGAGGGAGAGGCCTGAAAGAGACGTCACATGTCATCGCCAGAGAGAAAGAGATAATGGGATTGCTATAGATCCTTGATCACACTCTCTCTCTCTCTCTGTCGCTCTCTCGTTGGTCATTGCTCTTTCTTTTTTCTTTCCTTTTCTTTTTTCTTTCTCTTTCTGCTCTTCGAGTCCCTCTATCCCTTGTTCTCCTCTTTCTTTCAGCCTCAAATGTGATAGGCTTGTGGGGGGAATGCAATCTTGGACTAAACACACACACACACACACACACACACACACACACACACACACACACACACACACACACACACACACACACACACACACACACACACACACAAGCATATGCACACCCACTTGCACACACAAAAACACGTAGAAGAGCTCACAAGTAGAGAATTCCAGCGTCCTTCAGTGAGATAGCTCTTCCCCTCTTGCAGGGTTTGATCTCAATAGCTTTTTATCTAAGCACTCCAATTTGCAAGACTAGCTGGGAGGCAGCTCCCCCTGATATGTTAATTGCAGGGTACTTAAGCACTAAAAGATTAACATAAAACCCTTTGGAAACAAGCTAATAGTTTATGATAATTCACACATGGCCTTTGTGTGTCTATCATCGCGCGGCCTCCAGCTGTAATTTTATCAAGGGGCTATAAAATATCATTTATACAAGTTCACTTTGAGATAATTAATAGTAGCTATTTTATTATTCTATTGAGCAACACTCGGGCACGATTAGCAATCTGGCAGCCAAGCTATAATTAAAGAATATTGTTTTATTAACCTATTTATGACACTGTGCCAATGATGACACCAACAAAATGTCAGTTTTTCTGCTAGGAAGTAGCTTACTGTCAACAGGGAAATCGCTGCAAGACAAGGGTCATGTGCTCATTTTAACACTGCTTATTTAAGATGTTCAATTAGGGTTTACGTACCACCATGGGCGTCAGTTTGGTTTGAAATGTGCTGGGGACAGAGACGCAACGAAAGTGCATTTTCAGAAGTGCTGGGTACAATGAGGATGCAATCTTCTTCTCTTTAGTGCAGGTAATGAAAGATTCTGAAAGACGACATACCCATGTAGCTTACTAATGAATAAAAGGTATACAAAAAACTGATGTCTGACACGTTTTATGAAGAAAGCGTTTCCAAAAAGCATTGGACATAGGCTATGACCAACTATGGTGTGCTCCATGTACCCAATGTTGACAACGTGACATGACATGACTAAGCTACCAACACAAACAAAGAGGAGCTAGGAAAGCAAATTAACTATGTGTTTAAGTTGTGAAGGGGCAAACGTGTGGCTACACACACACTACAAATTTCGAAAAAGCACAGCTGAACGCTGTATCACATCATGAGCTGACTGTTCTCAATTCACAACACGCATCCATCCAATCTACATCGGGCATTCTGACCAAAACTCATGCACTCCCCACCACAATTATTCCACTAATTACTCCACTATCTTCATCTCCACTATATCCAACAGTGTACGAACACAAACCATGGATAAGTTAGGCTACTTGGTGGCTATGGCTA
>NC_140277.1:8143668-8163668 GCF_964030765.1 Micromesistius poutassou
GAGGGGGGGAGGCCCCAGTTCAGTCACGTGGTTGTGTTGTCTGACTCCCAGCCACGCTCAAACTCTGAAGCCCCCCCCCCCCCCCCCCCGCTGAGTCCACCTTAAAGTCTACCTGCAGGCTTCCAGGAGCAAGATGCTCCAACACCTATCAGCTCCTTCATGAGATGTATCACCTGATCAGCGTACGTCTGCTCAACGGATCGATGGCTATGAGCTATGCGTCCGTCTACACGCGCGGCCCTGGCGAACATTCGTTCATCAGGTTCGTCAGGAAGGCCGCGTGCGTCTGCGCGTCCGCACGGCCTCACACGCGAGCGATCGGCGAGACCGGGCCCACGCGGTGCAAACCGGCGGCTTGCCGTCTATAATTTTGAGACAATGGAGAGGATGAGTGAATGCTGAGCAGAAAGGAAGGGAAATCGAAGGGAAGCGTGTATACCGCGGCGCCGAAAGAGCTCAGCTCGGCGGGTCCAGAGCCCGGCCCTTTACAAATCCCTCTTCCTTTTCCTTTTTTTTTTGGATCTCTTTATTGAGATGAAAGAACAGCGGCGGGCCGGATTATGCGGGACAATTACGCTTTCTGCCCTGCTGGAAAAAAAATAAAAAAAAGGGAGCCGGAGCTGACCGGGCTTTTGCAAGAGCCCTAATCATTTCCAATTAAGTACATTTTCTGACATTGTGTAATGGCTACAGTGTTGCTTTTAAACCCTTCAGTCCCACCTCCCCCCATCCCCCCATCCCCATCACTCCCAACAGTGCTCGCTCTCGCTCTCTCTCTCTCTCGCTCTCTCTCTCTCTCTCTCTCTGTTAAGCCCCCTGTTCTCAGACAGGCAGCCTGTACTGTCTACTGACAATCTGAATGGCTGTGAAGCGGCAACTTGTTGTTCGTGTGCCAAATAGCCCATTTACCAGACGCTTGACAAGGATCTTATTTGGCATGAGGGTTGATGTGCCTTTGTGTCCCCGCAGCGTTGGATTAGTGCTATTTGTTTGTCAGAAAACCCCCGGGATCCAAATCAATGTCAATGTGTGCTGTTGTTTTTTGTGTTTGTGACCGGAGGTGGCTGCCTCTCCTTTTGGCATGGTAATCAATAATCAGGGAGGATGAGGGAAGGGGGGGGGGGGCAAAGTAAAGAGTCAGAAAGTGTCTCAAATACGTCAAAGAACAACCAAAGAAGGCCCGTATCTAGTGGCAAGACTCACCCATCTCTCCAGGGAACCATCTGTAGCCCTGCAGGTGAATCAGACATTCACCCTAATAATGCTAACACTACTGATACAATTAATACACAATGAACAATGGAGTCATCTCGGAACAGGGGGAAGCGATGGCGTTCAGTCATGCAGGCGGACGATCCCTGCCACCTAACCCTGGTACTCTATGGGGAGAGTTTGAACAGGGATCACAGTAGTGGGAGCTTGATGTTTTCTAAAGGAAGCCCTCCTGTATGCTGACTGAGACAGATAGGCCCATTAGCACAGCTCTGGACTGGGCCTGACAACTCCTTACAGCTCGCTAGTGAGGCAGACACCCTAATGGATCTCCCCTTCCCCTTTCACTCCATTCAGAGAGGAGTGGAACTACTGTCCATCAACCAGGCCCCACCTTGGAGAGGTGGGCGGGGGAGGGGGGGGGGCGGTGGACTGGACCATTTGGGAGGAGGAGCAAGACCGGCAGAATGCTGCCGTTAAATATTCGTTTGACAAATAAGGCCTGGCTTGAGGGGTAATGAGTGACTCAATGGACAGCGATCAGACATTTGGGAAGATCGGAAGAGAGAGAGAGTTGAGGGTCATTTGGCAAAACCAATCTCATTTCCTGGGAGCGTTATTTCAAGAGTTTTGGAACACCAATCTAACATCTATTTCTAAATGAATCAGATTATAACTTAAGAAATATATACATTGTACTTGTTAAGGCTGAAATACTATCTTGTTACAGCTGACTGATTCGTATAAACGTTGGCAACGAGAAACTTTTCGTCTACCTATTCCCGGACGTTATTTTAAAACTCGGTGTTACTCACCTCTACATAACCTCGAAAATAACCGCTTTTTTACTATTGAGAGAACATTCAGATGCAGCACAAGTACACCGTCACACATATATGCACATACACATACACAACCAAAGGTCTAGATTCACACACACACACACACACACACACACACCCCCCCCCCCAAACACCCACAGCGAGCGTTCCGTGAGATCGTCTTTCAGTCTTTCTGTCTTTCTGTCTCTATGAACATCAGCTTCTGCAAAACACAGTGTGTTGAACTCTAAGCATCCCCCCCTTACCTACCGCTTTCCCCTTTTCGGCCCCTCAGTGACAAGTTCCCGCCTGCCACCTCCTGCGACCGTCTGTGTCCTTCTGCTACCGTCTGCTTTTTTTATGAAAAAAAAAATCACCTTTCATTCCCGCCCTGTGATGCCCTGGCTTGTCTCCTCCCATGTCGCCCTTCATCGCCTTTATTTTCCCGCTCTAATTGCATGCGAAAGATGCCTCCTTTGATTCCGCCCCGCGTGCCAAACCGCTATCGGGTGGTGGTGGGGGGTTAGGGGGGGGGGGCTTGTTGAAAAGTGTCGTATGCGTCTGTCTACGTGGTGGCAGGCGGAGGGGGGGTGGGGGGGGGAGGGGGGAGCGAGCATACACCTGTCCGAGAGTGCGGCGGGTTTCGCACGGTGAGATATGACGTATCTATTACATGCTTCCTGAGATAGAGTCGCTGGCTGTTTGCGATAGCGGGGTGAGTTCTGGGGGAGGGGAGAGGAGAGGAGAGGGGAGGTGGGACAGGCTGGGAGGAAGGTGGGGCGAGAGAGAGAGAGAGAGAGAGAGAGAGAGAGAGAGAGAGAGAGAGAGAGAGTCGCCGAGTTTAGACGGAGAAAGTTCCTTTAACTTTTGCTCACTTGTGACCACACAAGGATGTTTCTTGTCTCAATTCATTTCTCTGTGGTTTGAATCACAGAAAAAGCTGACATTTGTGGCCCGAAAAAAAGATTGTAACAAATGCCATGTTGTTTTTGTCGCTTGGAGGCGGGGGGGGGGGGAGGCGACATGGTGTCGGGCCTGTCCGCGCTCCCTGTTTAACCTTTTCCCCGTGACGGCAGTGTCACCCTGCAGCGCCCTGCGGTGTCCAGCCACAGACACGCGGCTACGCGGCTAACTAGTCTAGCGCTCCATAACTCCATAACTTGTGATGCTGGCACTGATATCTCACTGATATTTTTTCTTCAAATTATTCTCAGGAAAGACCCCAGCTGACACTGATTTTTCATTTTTTCTTCAAATTATTCTCAGGAAGGAGGCTAGACAGAATACTAAACCATACGTCATTAAGCCTGCCCGACGATATTCTGTTGGGTTTTTGCAACACGGCTAGAAGCGACGCTGTAACACAGGGGTTTGTTTTGGAAACAGTACCCTTCGGCGAGATTATGTCTGTTCATTGTCTGCCTTGTCTGTGCTCCTCCAGGTGGGGATAGCAGAGACGGGTGGTAGGGTGGGGGGGGAGAGAGAGAGAGAGAGAGAGAGTGGGCCTCTCTTTGACAGAACCTAATCAAGCACTGTCCTAATGTATTACAACTGACTGGGGTTCTACCTCTCCCCTCGCGGCAAAGTCTCGCTGCACCACAATCAGAATAAGCTGGGAGCGACGGAGCGAGAGAGAGAGAGAGGGAGGGAGGGAGAGAAACAGAGAGGGAGATAGAGAAAGAGAGAGAAACACAGATAGAGAGAAAGAAACACATACCGAGAGATAGAGAGAGAAAGAGAACGAGAGCAAGAGCGAGAGCGAGAGAGAGAGAGAGAGAGAGAGAGAGAGAGAGAGAGAAAAGAGACAGGCAGAGGGAGGAACAAGGGTGTGCGTCAAAGCAGGTAAAGACAAAGCACACGGGGGCGCAGCCCACAGATCTCTGACGCCGACGTACTTCCGGCTCCGGTTTCAGCATATGCCACGGCGAGCGTGCGGAAAGATAAATGAGATGGGGGGGGGGGGGGGGGGG
This sequence comes from Micromesistius poutassou, assembly GCF_964030765.1. Lineage (NCBI taxonomy): Eukaryota > Metazoa > Chordata > Actinopteri > Gadiformes > Gadidae > Micromesistius > Micromesistius poutassou. Next base: position 8,147,672 of record NC_140277.1, read on the forward strand.
GGGGGGGGGCGCAGAGAGAGTGAGGAGGAGGAAACAGATCCTCTATCTGTCTCGCCGCCATTTACTGACATTAAGAATGATAATATCCATCAGCACTCTGTCAGACACCCAAGTGGGCCGGGAGGAGAACAAAGGCCCCACTGTCTGTCTTCTGAGGGGCTTACAAGGAGATGTTGAGGTACCTGCCATTCAGGTGCAAACAGTGTCATCCCCGCACACACACACACACACACAGACAGACACGAACGCACACACCTAGCCGGGGCCCTCCTTTTGCTCCGGCCACACTGATAAGGGTACAATCGAGAAATAGACCCGACTGGTTAACGAGCGAACAAATCAACACCGAATGGCAGGGTGGTGGGGGGCGGGGGGGAAACAAAAACACACACAACCACACACCGACATGCACCGCACACATTACTCTCCGGCCCCCGCGTGACAAAAACCAGGACTGTGAGTTTCCTGTGAGTTTTTTTTATTGTGTTTATATTTGTATTTTATTTATTATTATTTTTCTGCTACCTTTAGCGGTGATGAGCAGGAGGCAGCCTGGCGCTGTGAAAGCGTCAGAGAGGAGGCGTCTGTGTAATTACTTTTGGCCATCTTTCAAAGCCGTCACTCTCCGGAGAGAGATGTGTGACAACATGTGACAAGAAAGCCAACAGGCTCTCCATACAAAATAATGGAATCCATCATCGCGGCGGCAGACACACCTGTCTGGTTGGGAGAACAATGCCACACTGCCTATTTATTAGGTGCCAGAAAAGTTTATGTTTGTTCGGTGACAGTGACAAGCAACTTGATCCTTTTCATTTTTCGGAGAAGGGGAGAGAAGGTGGGTGTGGCGGTGGCGGTGGCGGTGGTGGTGGGGTTGCAAGCTTTGGGGAGGAGGAGGAGGAGGAGGAGAAGGGGAAACACGTTTCTCTTTCTCTCTCTCTCTCTCCTCAGCGGCTCTCCATGATATTTCTTTCTTCCTGATAGCTGTCTGCCACCGAGTCAGAAGACACGTAACAAAGGGTGTCATTCTCCAGCGGGAGGATTTGACTAATTCTTTATTTCTTTTTCCCCTGCACCTCGTTCACCAGGATGCATATCAAGTCACAATCCCTCTGACACTTCCAAGTCCGGCGCCAACTCAAACGTCACCGCGTTTGCGTGATTGCCGTGCAGGGTAAACACTGGAACATTATGAATGCTATTTTGATATCTGTGTCCATCATAGATGTGTCTGATTAACAATGAGGCCAAATGGGGAATATGAAGGAGACAAAACAAGAGGCGTTGTGAAATGCATATAATAATAGCTGTTTTTTTGGTTAAAAAAAGGAATCATGTTATACAATGGTTTCTAAAATATCTATCACACACACACACTGCATTATACCATAAATACACCATAATGTATGACTGTTAAACCGGTTTGTATCCTTCTTCCTTCGCCTTCTCCTTCGAAGTTACCCAGCCAGCCAGTCAGCCATTCAGCCAGTCAACCAGCCAGCCAGCCAGCCAGCCAGCCAGCCCGTTGTGTGGCTGGCAGGTCAATGCTGGGTGTCATCTTAACAGTTAATAATTAGGCCCGGTCCCGCCACTACACTGAGCGCCGCGGTGACAAAAGCCAGCGGCGAGCGAGGTCGGTGGCGGCGACACGGTACTTTATAAATAGTCTCAGCGCAGGATGATTAATGAGTGGGGGGCCGCGGAGCTAAAGCAGCAATCTAGCTGCCTGAGACAAAAGGCTGCCCGAGCAGCTGCCTGCGCACAAACAAGGAACAGAGACAAGGAAACAACACACACCAAAAAAAAACGTAACAAGACCCCGGCTGACAAGGACCTGTCTGGGGGAAATTGAGAACGGGAGGTAAGAGTGGGAACATGTCAGGGAAAAAAATAAATAACGAAACAGATAAATAATGAGATAAAAAAAAATAAAGAATGACAGCGGCCACAATGAAGACTTTACTTAACCCGTGAGTGCTTCCAAATCAGGAGTGGTGGGTGGGGGGGGGGGGGTTGTTCCCATTAACATTGTGACATGCTTGGATAAATGGAGGGGTCATCCATAGTCCCTCCATAGTGCCAGTGGTGGTGGTGGTGGTGGGAGAGGTGGGAGGGACTCAGGAGACTTGGGCACATTCTTTGTTGACAAGCATGCAGGAGTGTTGTGAGGAAGAAAAAAGACGAGGAAAAAAGAGTGACACGCTCACTCTGCCAGACCGCTGGGCGCTTCTGGCGCGGCTTGGAGAGGCTCTGGCTGAAGTGAGCGATGCCAGCGACCGCTGACTCGCTGTGAGGGTTATTCTGTCGCCAGACAAAGCCCCCTCGAAGGAGGGCTTGAATGGCACCACGGGAGCCGCGCTACGGGGCCACGGCCCTTGTGAAGAAACGCTCAGATGGGGGCCCTCACTCATTTACTACGGCACCCACTTGAAGGGCCGAACACACACACACACACACACACACACACACACAAGGTGTGCTTTCATACGATGGACGAGGGGTAAAGAAGTGAATAATGACACAAGTATGGACACAATTCAACAGAACTACGTGCAGAAGTGCCCTGAAGCACTGATGATCAAAGCCCTGATTTATGGCAATTGATTACAGTTGTTGAGATAACGCATTATTTTGTTGATCTTTTTTTTTTAAATCCTGCAAGGCAATTTCAATATTAATATTTCCTGAGCCTATTCCTATGACACCCAGCCAAACCATCTACACTGCCCCTGCCAAAACTATTTATTCTACAAAAAGACACACTTGCCAAATGAAGCAAAGACCCGAGACCCACACACTGCAACAACAACAACAACAACACTAACCCGAGTGACAAACATCTCTTTTCACACTTCAAAGTTTCCCAAACAAACATGGCTGCTCTTTTCCATCATCGGTCAACAATTATCGAAATATTTGGATGCGAAGCCACCTCACAAGTCGTCTTTATATTTTCTTTCCCCCGCTTTTTTTTGACGGCCCTTATTCTTCCTCCCCCATTTTGTTGTTGTTCTGCTACTCTTGGCAGGGCTCTCTGGCGTCATAGCATCCCCTCTAAACGCCCGTGACAGGGGGTTATTTGCTTCCATATATGTTTTTTCTCTCCAATTACACCGTGGCAGGCATTCAGGCTGCCAAAATGGTGCTGCCGCCGCCGTCCCAGGACTGATGGTCACCTATTTGACTAGTCCTTGCTGCTTGCCATGCACTGTATTTTTCCTCTCTCCAGATTCTCTTCAGAGTGGATGACTCTATCATTTGGCTGTCCTTGGTCAAAAAGTGTTGTTTAACACCTGACAAGCACCTGCCGCCACAATGCCAACCTCTATTTGGAGACACAACTAATGTCATATTATTTTGTACCTTTTTCGCAACAGTTTGTCATTGAGAATTTGAAGTGTTTTTTTAGTTGCAGTTTCTGTTTCTGACGTTTTTTGTTTTTTTTCAATTGATGAATGATCAATTTGTGGTATAATTTCATCATTCACACTTTATATTATATTAAACACCACTAAAATATGACTAAGAATTCTTTAAACTATAATAAAACTGATTAAATCATTCTAACTAGGCCCGAAGCTGCTGACATTAATAATTAATCAGGCACACAATGACATTTTCTGGTCCAAAAAACGAATAATTAGGCATATTTTCCCTATCCTTTTGATGTTGCTTACACAAGCATCAGCCTGGCAAAGATTTAAAAGTGAAATTATAGCAAGTGACTGATATCTTCAATATACAAGCTACCAGGTCTCTGAATCAATAAAGCAAAACAGACAGCATTTGTAAGTATAGCTTTAAGCTAAATGTGTCGGCAAATGCAAAGGTTTCCATTGACCTGCATTGACAACACAATGAAAAATGCATGATTTCACAGCGAGAGCTCTTTTATCCATGGAGCCAGATCAATAGTGGGAAGGATTTACAGAATCAAAGTTGTTATGTAGGCGATGTTAACTCATGACTTTAAAATAAATAAATCAAAACTAGAGTGAAATCTGGAAGAACAAAGCTGGAAGGCTAAGAAACAATTAGGAGAGTGAGTGAGTACCAGGAGTACACACTACCAGGAGTACACACTGTTCACAATAAGGCCAATTAAATGGAATACGGGCTGATGGGTTGAACCTTCTACTGCTTTGAAAGTATTTTTACAGTGTATATTAATTGTATTCTGTGTTATATATATATATTGTGTATATGAATTAATAAGTACAATGTATGAACACACACACACACACACACACACACACACACACACACACACACACACACACACACACACACACACACACACACACACACACACCCCCACACACACACACACACACACACACACACACACACAGGGTAACCTGGTGAAGCACCAACCGAAAATTGATTTCAACAACACCATGACAGGGCTAATTATGGTGTAAGGCGAGCCATGCCTGTGGCCTGACCTTTGACCCCGCCAGTGGACTGAAGACGAGCCAGCAGCTCTCAGCAGAGGCCTGTCTGGCTCCAACGTGTGACAGCAGATAGGCAGAGAGAGAGAGAGAGAGAGAGAGGGAGGGAGAGAGATAGGTGGACAGGCAGAGAGAGAGAGAGGGAGAGAGCAAGATGGACAGACAGAGAGAGAAAGAGAGAGAGAGAGAGAGAGAGAGAGAGAGAGAGAGAATGTGAGTGAGAGATAGCTGGCACACACAAAAAAATAGAGACATAAGACATGAGAGAGTGAGACAAGAGGAGAAAAAGGAGACACAAAGAGAAAAGGAAACATGATAGAGAGCGAGAGCGATATGGCGAGAGAGAGACTGAGAGATAGATAGGGGATAGGGGGTTTGAAAGAGAATGACAGACAGACAGACACACAGTCACGGGGGTGAGTGTGTGTGTGTGTGTGTGTGTGTGTGTGTGTGGGTACCTGGTGGTCACTTCGGCTCTTGAGCACGGGAGCTTACAGATAGCAATCAGCGTTTTGTCGTTTTTTTTTTACACTTTAGCTTAAAGCTAGCTGCTAGCCTGCCACCAGCTGCAGCCCCAGTGTTTTCATCTCCACACACACACACAGGCACTCACACACACACACACACACACACACACACACACACAGACACACACACACACACACACACACACACACACACAAGCACACATAGGGTGCGGGGCACTCTGTCTTTTCTTCTGACGGAGATAAGATGTATAAATTATGAGCAGCTGACACAGTCTGCTCCAGCGCCGCCGGCATCTCATCAATCACCAGCCTGTGTGTCAGCAGGTAACTGACGTGGCCCCTGGAGGCAGAACCCCCCCCCCCCCCCCCAAACACACACACACACTCCTTTAGGAGTGTGAGAGTGTGTGTGTGCGTGGATGTGTGTGTGTGTGTGTGTCTTGTGTATGCGTCTCCTTTTCTTTTTGTTTGCATGTGATTGTGTTCCCGCGCTGTCGAAGATGGTTCTGTGTGTGTGTGTGTGTGTGTGTGTGTGCGTGTGCGTGTGTGTGAACAGCTGATCCAATCGAAACTGTGAACAAAAACAGCACACTTTATTTTTTTTGTGTCTGTGTGTGTGTGCTTATTTTGTGGTAGAGTAGTGTGTGTGTGTGTGTGTGTGCATGTGTGTGAGTGAGGAGTGTGCGTATTTAACTTGCGCACAAACTCAAGGTTTTTCACTGTTACTGCTCGGGGCGTCGGGTGTTCTGATACACTCTGACAAGAAAAACCACAACACAGAGGAAGAGGAAGAAGATGAAGGACAAGATGGAACACAACACAACAGGGAGAGGGGGAGAGAGACAGAGAGAAAGAGAGAGAGAGAGAGAGAGAGAGAGAGAGAGAGAGAGAGAGAGAGAGAGAGAGAGAGAATTCGTAGGGAGTGCTGAAGCATTTCTTGAAGAGCTTAACATGCTAACCGTTAGCCATTTTGAATGAATTTGAATAATTTTGTTTCTCACCTTCCCTATTCCTTGCTATGTGTACCATGAGGGTTTCAGGGCCTAGCTTGAGATGGGACTGCTTGCTAAAATAAATGTGCAATTACACTTCCTGATCCATGTTTAAGTTGAATCATTGCTATATTACATTGTGGGCTAACGCTAAATCCGTTTTCTGAACCCCGACACACGAGTCATTTCAAACAGTCATAGCTTTAGCATTTAACACATTGTTGCTAAAGTAAGCAACCTAATTACACAGTTGCGCCTCAGAGAGGGCACAAAAAAAAAAAAAAAAAAAAGCGATAATTACAAGCTACAAGTTGTCTGTGTCATAATCCACATCACTCTATTATTTTATTTACGGGCGCAATCATAGCCTTTCCGTCAGACATGTTTACCCGAATTAGGATCTAATTTCATTGCCGTAATTACAAGCAACGCTGTCTAAGAATACCAGAGAGGATGAGGACTCCCATACATGGCCATCATAGAATCATAGAATATGGGCTGGTGGTGTTAGACAGCCAGTTAAAAAATAAAGACTGATTGGTTAGGCATGATCAATCAATGACTGACCATCATCAGATGATCATTTAAAACATTACTTCTCTTTGGATTTGAGGGCAGGCCACGTTAGTTGCAGCCCGACTGGCTCAGTGTTTGCGTACACCATTTTTATTACTTACTTATTTATTTTGCTGCTTTTTTTTCGCGCGTACACAGCCTTAAGCAGGAGGAGTCTGCAGGTACACACAATATTGATTCTCCTCTGTCTGGATGAAAGTCCAAGGAGAAGGAGGAGGAGGGAGGAGGGGTAAGAAGCAGAACATCTCTTCACTCTCCCTACAGGGACAGGAACCAAGAGAACTTATCTGAGTGCCAGAAGAGAGAGAGACAGAGAGAGAGACAGAGAGAAAGAGAGAGAGAGAGAGAGAGAGACAGAGAGAGAGAGAGAGAGAGAGAGAGAGAGAGACACACAGAGAGACACAGAGAGAAAGAGAGAGAGCGAGAGAGAGAGAGAGAGAGACAGAGAGAGAGAGAGAGAGAGAGAGACACAGAGAGACACAGAGAGAAAGAGAGAGAGAGAGAGAGAGAGAGAGAGAGAGAGAGAGAGAGAGAGAGAGAGAGAAAGAGAGGGAAGGCTGTCATGTTCCGTGTGATGGGCTGAAAGGCAGGAGTTGGCCCGTAGCGTCAGGAGGGGAGTATCCCCCCCCCCCCCCCCCCCCCCCGCAACACCACCACAAAACCAACCTCTGCGCAAACAACACATAAACAGATCCGTCCACAGAGAACGGAGACAGGGACCGCGAGACAAGAGGAAGGGGGGTGGAGCAGGAGGTGGAGGAGGAGGTGGGGGTGGTGGTGGTGGATGGGGAAGGAGGAGGAGGGCAGACAGGTGTCAGTGAAGAATGGCGTGTGTGACAGAGGGCATCGGGAGAGACGTTTGATGCAGGAGTGACAGGAGGAGATAGAGCGAGAGTCTCGGGGCGGCCGCGCCGATGTTTACATGAAAGCTTTGGCGTGCGTCCACGCCCGTCCAGCCCGACCGGTCATCTCTCCTCTCTCTCTCTCTCTCTCTCTCTCTCTCTCTCTCTCTCTCTCTCTCTCTCTTTCTCTCTCGGCCTGTGTCCTATCGAGTTCTAGCCTTGGCCGTTCTAATTCCTGATGATGTGTCATGAATAATGCAGCCATTAGCTGTAAGGCGCAACTTGACGAGCTCTTACGGCCGTGCGAGCAGCAGTATATCAATGACACTATTGTTTTGGGACTGGCATGGCGGATGGAGACGGGAGGCGGGCAGAGTGTTTGAAGACACATTATCTTTTTTACCCCCTCATAGAAGAGAGAGAGAGAAAGAGAGAGAGAAGAGAGAGAGAGAGAGAGAGAAAGGGGGGGAGACAGGGGGAGATGTCTGGAATGCAGCTGACAAAAGCTGGGCCGTCCTGCAATCGGATGAGTCTGAGGGGACGCAAGCCCATCTGATCTGAACTACTGTCTGAATATTATCTTACTAGGAGAGAGAGAGAGAGAGAGAGAGAGAGAGAGAGAGAGAGAGAGAGAGAGAGAGAGAGAGAGAGAGACCTAGGGGAGACGTGGGCCAGGAGGGGAGGAGAATGTGAGGGCTAGCAGGACAAGGGTTCCTATGATGAGGCCTCTGTGCTCCACTCTTTTCAAAACCCAGGTGTGATGAAAGTCTGAGCGGTGTCAGGGACGGCCACTGCGGTAGCAACCGCGGCCCGCCTCTCACTCACATTACCTGCCCTCCCCCCTCCCCTCCCTCCCCTCCCTCCCTCCTACCCGGGGTGATGGACACGGGACCGGTTGGCGGGCAGAACGCCAACTGGCGGCGAGGCGATGCCCATTGTGCCCTCTTCCCAGCCCATCTGCCGGTGACACGGCACCGGCGTATCGGGTGAGAGGCCCGGGAGGTGATACCCGACGTCATATTAAATGTCTGCGCCGCTCCGGGTTACGGTGGTAGCTCTTATACACACACACACACCCTGCCAGATAAAAGAAAGGATATTTCCCGGTTGAAAGGGAGACATTACATCGCATGTCATCCAGGGTGTGTGTGTGTGTGTGTGTATGTGTCTGTGTGTGTGTGTGCGTGTGCTTGGATGTGTGTGCATATACTTTTTTGTGTGTGTGTGTGTGTGCGTGTGCTTGGTTGGGTGTGTGTGTGTGGGTGGGTGTCAGCGTGTTCCAGTGAGACATGTCTGCTGGCAGGCCGTGTTTCAAAGCCTGGCACATATCTTGCCTTGACCTAGTTGGGGAGTGAAAAAGGTATTGGTTGTCCTATTGTTTGATTGGAGGAGCGATGTGTGTCTGCCTGATATCAGACTATCAGGTGGTTATCATACAAAAACATGTCATGACTTGCGATGCCTTGTGGCGCTTCCTTGTGTTCTCGATAAAGTTATAGAGTGACGCATTGGTTTATTGTTTCGTGTTTGTATTAATAAAAAGCTTGTCACTCGAAGCTATTTGGCAGTGAGTTTGACGAAGGATAATCTCTCCTTGAGTTTTCCTGATTTGTAAGTATTGCACTAGTTTAACTGACGCAAACTGTCAGCCAAGTAAAGTTTTTGTGTATTTTTCTTCTTAATAAAAGTTAGTAATGCATCGCTCAGATAATTAGCCTCATTGTCAAAATTTGTACAAATACGAAGGTGTGAGAAATAAATCCAAGCTCAATCTTTAAAATGTAACCGTATATTAATTTGTAATTAAAATAGACATGTGAAATAAGTCTTGACACCAGCCCACGGAATAATGCTATTCCCATGACAACTACCTAATGCCGTTAATAACTGACAAATTCTCATCTGACAAACTGAAATTGAGGCTGACACAATTCTTCTTGAAATAAGAATCTGTACCCACTTCACCTCAACTCAATGAAATGTTTCACCCAAACACCACAATTAACCTTGTACCTACCTCATGGCCGTCTTTGTGCCATCTTGGTTCCAAACACTAGCTAGGTGGGGGAAATGACTGCCGAATTACACATTCAGTTCAACCACCCAGATGGCCTTAAAATCCAAGATGGCCGCTAGTTGAATAAGTTCCATAACCTCCACCACCACTACCACCTCCCTCATCACTACCTCCTCCCTCCCTCACCACCACCACCTCCAGCAGTCAGGCAGAGTGAGGGATGAGCAGTGTGTGAGTGTCACTCGACCTCTCTGGCCTTGTGCTGGCCTCTGGTATGTGCAGTCAAAGCAGTGGGCAGACCCTCACTCTCTCAAACCGTCCGTCCGCACCTCTGCACCAACACCCCATCCTCCGCCCTCCTCCATCATGCCTATCTACCTCTCCATTATGCTTTCTCCCACATCAACAGGCCCTTCTCATTCTTCTGTTGCCGGAACTGTTTCATTATCTCCCTCTTCCCCTACTTCCTAAAACACTCTCAATCCCTCATTCCATCTCTCTATCTTCCCCTCTCTCCTTCTTCGCCCTACTTGTTCTCTTTACCTGTGTGTTCTTTTTTCTCCCTCTATCTCTCTATTCACACAATTAGCTCTCCCACTCTCGGTCTCTCTCTCCCTCATTTTGCCTCCATCTCTTCCCCACCCACTCACTCACTCACTTTCTCTCTTTATCTCCATATCTCTCTCTCCACCTCTCTATTCACATTCTAAGAGTGAACAAAGTTAAAGAGCCTTGTTTTTAATATAAAAATGGGCAGAGAACCTACAGTGGAGTGTGTGCTGCATGCTGCAGAGGGCTGGCGGTCCGCGCTAGTGGTTTTCTTTGTGTTCCAACGCAGAGTGCGAGCGGGTAGAGCGATGAAGACGCGCCGCAGAGAAGTGGCAAGTAGCGTGAGCAGTGAGCACTAGTAGTACCTACGTAAACCCCGTACAAAGCCCGGGAGTGCTAATCTAACGGCCGCAGGGGCTTTATTTAAGTAGATCTAGTAACTATGGTGGCGAAACACACAAAGCTAAACAATACAAACACAGGGGGTATTTAGAGAAAGAGCTGGGTGAAGGACGTGGATTCGTTTGGCCAGGTCCGTAATGAAAGACATGTCGGCACAACGTCAACAACCCACAGAGTTAAAGGCAGCCATTTACATTAGAACAAGATTGAACGTTTGGCGGGCCGGTATAATTGAAACTGTGCATCGCCTCTCTCTCAAATGCCACTCAAACGCAACGCCCCTGACAAGCTAAGCCCTTTAATGCTGCAGATTGACTGGTTAATCCTTCCTTTCTCAGGTTAGAAGACTCACACACACACACACACACCCACGCACTGAGGCCTGCCGTGCCTCTACCTCCTCCTCCTGTCTTAACCCCCTCTAACCTAAACACGCTCTAGCACGCACACACACACACACACACACACACACACACACACACAAGTGCCTACAGACACACACACTAATATGTGCAGGCATGCACACAAAGACACACACACACACACACACACACACACACACACAAAAATGCATCTCCACCTCCATTGTACGCATCTCCACCTCCATTGTACAGGCACACACAACAGACACACACCCGCATGCAAAAGCTACAAAGCTGGGGGTGTCAGGCCTACCTGTCCTAACAGTGCGGCGTGTGCATGACCCGAGGACAGCTCCTGGGGACATTAATTATGGAGCAGACTGACTCGCTGAGAGAGGGAAGGAGACAGACAGACAGACAGACAGACAGACAGAGGGAGAGGAGAGGGAGGGAGGGAGCATTGGGAAATGAACGGTGGGAGGCCAGAGGAGTAGAGGTGCAAATAATACAATTGTTTGAAAAAACTATAAAACATAATCATCCCCATGAACCGCGCTTACCTATTTTTTCTTTAAGTGTCACGCTGCACCTACCTAACTCCTGTATTTCATCTGTTAATTACATCTGTTAATTATTGTATGTAGTGTCATGACACGTTTATCCACAGCAAAAGGTCATTAAGGAACAGGAAGGAAGGAAGGAAGGATGCTTACAGGTCGATTTTGGACATGGGGATTAAACCACGTCCCTTCAAACTCCCAAGCCACCTATCCTATCCTGCCTCCATTCATCCATCTAAACCACAACACACGTCTCCTCAGCTCAGTTAGCCTTTAGCCTAGCTGCCTCAGGTTTGCATCAGGCCAAGTGAGTGTTCTCGAAAAGCCAATAACATTATTTATTTCTGTGGATCACTGAAATTCCCTGAAAAAAGTACCTTTGGAGGTAAAAATTGAAAGCCAGAACATGCTGTGTATCTGAGGGTAAACAATGGAAGTCATGGACAGCCGTGTCTAGCCAGCAATCCTGAAGAAATCTAAACGTCAGCGTGGGATCAGAGAACATCTAGTCCAAACAACACAGAGTCTTTCTCCCTTTGAACCCTGATGGCTGTTAGATCAGATGAATCCCGGTCATCCCATGTCCCTCTCCTCTTCCCGACAGCTACGTTGTCTAATGCACCTTGTTAGGAATCTCCACGAAAACGCAAAACAACGCGGAGAGGTCAACGCCTTTGAAGGTTACCTCCCACCCTCTTCTTCCTCCTCCCTCTTCGTTCTCCTCGGCCTCTGTCGTCGGCGTGGAAACATAAAGTAGCATTCATGTGTGCCGCCTGTCAGCCAGGTGTCTTAATGATGCAGAGTTAACACATACTAAATAACAGTGTCTCCCCCCCCCCTCTCTCCGAACGCACTGACAGCCTCAGAAATAATTGACCATCTCGCTCACAAACGGAGACGCAGCAGGCAAGATAATTCAATCCCGCCGGCTGACAGAGCCCATTGAGTGTGTCACCGGAGGGGTGCAGCGCTATACACAAAGCAATGTCAGGTCAGGGGGATGCAGCCTCCTGCTAGCTATTTGCGATGGCGTCTCTGAGGCTAAATTACCTGGCACTCCATAATATGGTCTAGTTAACTAATTTCCTGACAGCGCACTGTCTCACAAGAAAAGTCTTGCATACACGGCCTGTCAAAAACATGATGGGTTTGTCGCCCCCCCCCCTCCCTCCCCCCCCCCCCCCCCGTCACCCCCGTCTACCCCGTTTTTGTCTTTTTTCTTCCTGTACCTTTTCTTCCCTTCTCCAATACTTGGCAGCCTCTCAACTAAGAGCTCATATCCAATATCCTCTCCCGGTGTGCCAAGAAACACGTCTAATTCGAGACAAAAACGCGCAGAGGTGAGAACGAACCAAAAGGAGAAACATAACCTTATTATGTGTGAAGGCTAGCACGCCGTGTGTCATTACATCCACGGGTTCCCAGGGAGGGTGTGCGTTGCAGGGGTAGCGGCCGTCCACAAGAGTCCCTTTTTTTTTTTCTTCTCTGCATCGCTTTACTCACTTAAAAAAGCGAGGGAACAAACCATTAACCCCCCCCCCCCCCCCACCACCACCTCCCTCCACCTCTATTATCCCGATGAGCCGGGCCCCGTGGACACGAACAAGCGCATATATATATATATATATATATATAAAAGGGTGTATGGTGTCCTGTCGGTTTGTTGTTGTACACGTGTAAATCACTAATTTTATGACAGTGACGAACTGAAGTCAACAAAGAAAAAAAAAAAACGAAAAAAAAAAAACGAAAAACCGCAAGCCCTCAGCAGCGGGGTCAGGGAACGGGAAACCGAAAACCACCCTGGAACAAAACGCTCCGCACAGCTTCACCTGGCGGAGCACGACCTGAGGCCCATAGCGACAGAGCCAGGTGACAATGGCCATGCAGAAAGGCCTGCCTGCTTATACGGCGACTCCCATGAATACAGCTCTCGCACGCCTCACAGCTCACGACGGTTGTCGTCGCTTTAAAAGTTCACAATGTCACACCAAGGTTTGTCTCCCCTTCTCTCCCTCCCTCCCCCCCACCCCCTCTCTCTTTTCTTTTATTTTGCATTTGTTCTCATTCAACGAAGACGAGGCCTCTTTCTCCAACCTCCCCCCCCCCCCCCAAACCCCCAACCCGACAATGACAGTAGGTTGAAACGCTAGCTTTTATTACGCGCACAAAGTATAAATAGTGTAATCTATCAGCGCTGCCAATCAGAATGATTGATTATGGGGGCTGTCAGGGAGGCTGAGTGACACATTAGAAAAGTTTGGTTAACAATGCCTGTAGCTGGTGGCGGACGGCTGCTCCACCACCCCGGCTCAGTGATTAATGTGTTGTCAGCCTGTAATCCCACACCCACACCTAATGAGGCGGGAATTTATCATCTTGGCGGAGTGGCAGATGTCAGAGGGAGGGGGGAGGCGGAAGACGGAGTCCAAGTGGCTGGAAACAATATACTTTTGAGAGCTTGTGCCTGATATGTCTGACAAGCCTCCCCCCCCCCCACCCCCCAAAGTGAAAAAAACTCCACAAAGAGGGCCTGTGTTATAAGGACAAACTTCAATGGATGGGGACTTTCTGGGAGGTTGGGGGGAGGGAAGGAAAAGTGGGAGGAGGAGGAGGGGGGGTGGGGGGGGGGCTGTTGGTGATGTCCAGCTCTTCCCCCTCCTTTCCCTTCTCCTCCTTCTCCTCCTCCTCCTCCTCCTCCTCCACGTTCTCTTGCACGCTCCTGAAAGTCAACAACTGCTGCTGGGGGCATAAAGAGAAAAGCAGGACTTTTTTCAACTTCACGCTGTTGCAGGCAACGCCGAGACCTTCATGAATAACAGATAAATATGAGCTAAAGTAGAAAGAGATTTGATTTGTTGTTTATCGAGATAACAGCTACCAGAAAAGTAAGCTACTTTTACAGGGAGTAGTAAAACTGTGGTTTGTTATGGCAACAAAACGTGGAGGGGAAAGAAACGAAACGAGAAGTCAATCTTTTCGAGCGGTCCTTTTGAGTCTGGACTTTGAAGATTTATTAACACGTCAGAAGTAGCTGTGTCACTGTACATGACAACACCATTATCGGATACACTTTATCTGAATACGGATAAACAAATAGGAAAGTTATCTCAAAGTATGAGCCCAGATAAAAATCAACTCCTCATCAAAGCACGCCACACCGCGATCCAAATCATGATTAATGCGGCACAGTCGGTGTCTGGCTCTTAAACCGAAAGGCTGCAACGCAAATAAGTAACTGATTTCCTTTGTGGGCCCCGGAGTTTGGCCGCGCACCAAGCAGCCGACACCCGGAGGAGGGCCATTAGGCAGAGCGACGTGGCTTTCTTCAGGAGACACAAAACGCTATCTAAGATGTCTCTCATTAGAGCAAACAGCGTCGCCCCCCGTCCCCCAGCAGAGAGTCACCAGAGAGACCGCAGATAGTCAGGATCCAGTCTGATCGACCCGATAGTGCGAACGTCCTGGGACTGTACTCTGCCACGTTCGGGAGGAGAAGCGAGAGAAAAAGCCGCCTACGATAAGCAGAGTAATTAAAGTGCAGATGCGTCGGCGGATACGGCGGCTTTGGCGCGAGAGCGACGTCACTAGGAGTTATGCTGTTTTTTTTTCCTGGCACCCTGGGATGAAATGAGAGACGGGTTTTAAAGGAAAGTAGATCAACCGGGAGAGTTAAGGTTGCCGTGCCCCGTTTTCCTGCCCTTTTTGTCTTGTTTGTTTTGCTCACCGATTCTGCTTCCACGGTTCTGTTTGAACCCCAATGGTTAACACAAGGAAGTATCTTATTCCCCTAAGCTTCCTGCGTTTAAAAAAAAATTAATTTCAGTTCGAAAATAAAAAAGCTAGACTTCCAATGAGGCCCACGGCAGAGGAAGTAAATATTTCAAACTATGAAAGTGCTATATTATGACAAACCCAATATAACCCCAAATGTTATTTCAGCCACAAACAAGTCCACATTTAATGCGCAAAAACGCCAAAATGAAATAGGAAGAAGCGAGTGCTGTGACACGACACGTCCAAGTGGATGAAGCCGCCGTAAATCTGACGGAAAAGAGGGAAGAAAGGCCTCCTCTCACTGCTGACCAGCGCCGGCCCTAAAACCCCACCGCTAATCACAGGAGACGTCAATACAACACACACTCTATCCACAGAGGCACTCTCCGCTCCCAGTGCCAAAAAGAATCGCAAGCGAAAGTGAAGCCCGGCCACTCCAACGTCTAATAAAAGCCCTTTCGGGGAAGAAAAAAAAAAAGACACACACGCACACATGTTTGTTTTTATGCCGTGCGTTGGGCCAGAAACGAATACATTTATCATTTTTGTGATTACAACGTTGACGTGACACTCGGGGTCACGCACCTCCCGTGTCTCCCTGCTTTGAAGGAGGCTGTAAATCACGGCCGGCGCTATTACTTACAATTAAATGTGCTTTAAACTTTTATTGTGTGTTTATGATGTGCAGCGCTCTGGATGATTTATGTGGACGGTGTGAGTCACTCTCTCTCTAATTGCTGTTGTTTTCTCAGCTTGTGACCCCCAGGTGACCCCCGCAGCAACAGCTGCCAGAGCCTCCTGAACGGGGCCGGGTCCCACCGGCCCCCCTAAATCAGCCGGGACCCCCCCCCCCCCCGCCCCCCCTCTGGTCTGAACCTAGATACATACGTTCACATCCACACATCCACCTAGACACACACACACACACACACTCTGGTCTGAACCTAGATACGATCACATCCACACATCCACCTAGATACA
>NC_140277.1:8171168-8183668 GCF_964030765.1 Micromesistius poutassou
CCACCACCACCATCATCACCACCACCACTATCATCACCACCACCACCACTATCATCACCACCACCACCACCACTATCATCACCACCACCACCACCACTATCATCACCACCACCACCACCACCACTATCATCACCACCACCACCACTATCACCACCACCACCACCACTATCATCACCACCACCACCACCACTATCATCACCACCACCACCACCACTATCATCACCACCACCACCATCATCATCACCACCACCACCATCATCACCACCACCACCACCACCACTATCATCACCACCACCACCACTATCATCACCACCACCACCACCACTATCATCACCACCACCACCACCACCACTATCATCACCACCACTATCATCACCACCACTATCATCACCACCACCACCACCACCACTATCATCACCACCACCACCACCACTATCATTACCATCACCACCACTATCATCACCACCACCACCACCACTATCATCACCACCACCACCATCATCATCATCATCACCAAAACCACCATCATCATCATCATCAGTACCATCATCACCGACACCACCAGTACCATCATCACCAAAGTGCAGCTGGGTATCGCTGTAACACCAAAAACAACTTCTAAGTCCATGAAGCTCATAACAGCAGAAGGCTCAAACTGATACCACAAAACAGGAACAATGTGTCCACCACATCTTCAGCTAACCAAAGCAGCCCGAACAACAGATAGCACAGCACCATCCTCCACCATGGCAGGGACTGTATGGCTACACTTGGAGAAAGCTTTGTTATTGTTATACCTCCAACGACCACTAGGGAGCCACTGAAGGGTTCGCCTGACCACATGCACAGCTCCCCAGCAGACAGTTCCCTGTACTCTGATACTTCTTGCGGGCCATGTGACTAATTGGGGGGGTACTGCCCTTGATATTCCAAACACAGTGCCAGGGTATCGAGGCCGGGGGGTGGGGTGGGGGGGGGGACTTATCGCCCTAAGGCCAGAGCTGTCACAACCCGTATTTGGCCTAACGTCGCCAGACATGAAATCTGCATCATGGTCAAATTGATGTTTTACTATGTGACACATTTATGAATATTACATCACAGGACGATAGATGCTGTCAATCACACGCCATGGTAAGCCTTCCTTCGCCGGTGAGGTATAAGCGCAGCAACACGAGGGGGCGAGGGAGACGAGAGAGAGAGTGAGGCTGTGTGAGTGACAGTGGTGAAAAGACAGAGAAATGAAAAAGAAGAATGAGAGAAGTAAATAAACAAAGAGAGAAATAAAGAAGGAAGGATGGAAAGATAGCAAGGCAGAAAGAGTGTGAAAGAGGAACAGGAAAACTTGGGAGCGACAGTGACGAAAAGAAGGGAATAAATGAAAGAAATAAAGAACTGAAAAATGTAAGAACAAAAGACAACGAGAATGATGGAGAGTGAAGGCGAGAGAGGAAGTGAATGAAGTGCCACAGACGGGAAAGGAAATAATTCAAAGAAAGAAAAATGAAAGTTAGGGAAAAAACTTGACAGAAACAGAGGCTGACAGAGAGAGAAAGAGCAAGAGAGAGAGAGTGAAAGAAAGAAAACCACAACAGAGAGACAGAGAGAGATTGAGAGCGAGAGGGACAGAGAAAGAGGGCTGTTCAAGGGAGGAGTGTGTAGTAGTGTTAAATGATTAATAGGCAACACAGCGTCCGAAACAAGCACTTAGGGCTAAAGCAGACAAAAGAGAGTATGCTTTTCGCCTTTTATCGCGCTTCATGTAAAGGACCCTGACACATGGTGGTCATGTTGCATGGCTCGCGGCTTAGCGCCATGTTTAATGCATAACACGCTCTGCTACGGCAGGCTAGTAAACACTCATTTGTGGCAGTGACTAGTCACACATGAAATCCATTTTGCAAACTGGAGTGTAGAGAGAGAGAGAGCGAGAGGGGGAGAGAAGGAGAGAGAGAAAGGGAGGAGGGGAGTTGACAAAGCTTTTAGAGAGTGATGTGGTCGAATCCACAACCTGCTTGTGAAAAGTAGCGGTCTGGAAGCACAAAGCAATCACTAACAATAAAAAGCGACCTCTCTGTGTGTCTCTCTCTCACACTCTCTCTCTCCCTCTGTCTCTTCAGGTGGCTAGCTGTTTGTCTGTTACTCACTAGCTCATTGTTTGGGTTATTTTTTTTTTTGCAAATTTAAAGATTTCCTTGGTGGGTCTGCGTCTGTAAATCCCATGGGAGGGAATGGAACCACGTGTATAATTGTATGTGATGTATAATAAATAACATCTATAATTGGAAAAAAAAAGAATATAGTCATAAACGTTTTGAAACACTGATTCCTTTATTGTTTTATATATTTATTATATATTTCATTTCATTTCATTTTATTGTCTTTAAAACCACTGCCTTCATATTAGGTATGTAGATATACCACATAGCTGTACACTGTAACTGTACATGCTGTCATCATCCAGAGTGATTCTCTTATCGCGGCAGTACGACAGACATCACGGCAACACAAGGGAAATATCATCAAGACGTATTAAATCATCATCACCCAGATCAATTAGGACGGAGCTGTACTTCCAGAGAGAGGGGCGACCACAGAGTCAGCCCTTACCCCTGGCTCCCCTCCCCAGCCCCCAGCCCCCAGGCCCCAGCTGACCTGTATCTCTGGTAGTCGTCCTCATCCTTATCGGGGCTGACCAGCTGATTGGGACAGGCCTCGTTGCCCAGCAGGCTGAGGTAGCGGAGGGCCGGGGTCGCGGCCCCCAACTGCTCCAGCAGCGCCTCGATATCAGTCAGGTGTCAGGGGGCGGATGTCAAGGAAGCACACACACACACACACACACACACACACACACACACACACACACACACACACACACACAGATATACATGAGCCCCCCCCCCCCCCTTCCCCCAGCACCTCCACCCCCTGCTACTCCACCAACTCTGTTAATTACATTAGCATGCACTACCACCACCACTTCACCCTCCTCCACCCAGGACCCCACACACTTGCCCCCGTTCCCTGGCCTTCCCACGCACGCACGCACGCACGCACGCACGCACGCACGCACGCACGCACGCACACACGTACACACACACACACACACACACACACACACACACACACACACACACACACACACACACACACACACACACACACACACACACACACACACACGCAGACAGACAGACAGACAGACACACACACACACACACACACACACAAGCAGACACACACACACACACTGTCTTCAAAGATGTCCCTCACTGGCTTTGTGAGCTTTGGGTAATACTGGTGGGGAGGGCGGGGGGGAGATTAGGGGAGGGTGGGGAATTTAAGGTGTAAGGTTTGGCATATAGCAGTGACACAATTTGGTTGTTGCGCACCTCTTTTCTGCCCGCTCACACTCTTTTCATTACCTCCTCTCTTTTTCTCTCTCTTTATCTCTCTCCCCCCCCTCTCTCTTTCCCTCTGACTACCTCCATAGCTCGCTCTCGCTCTCTCTCTCTCTCTACCTCCTTCTCCCTCTCCCTCTCTCTCCTCTCACTGCCTCCATCGCTCGCTCACTTGCTCTCTCTGTCTCTCTCTCTGTCTCCCTCTCTCCTCTCACTACCTTCATGGCTTGCTCTCTCTCTCTCTCTCACCTCCCTCCCTCTCCCTAGCACTCTGGCTATCCCACTACCCCCCTAACTCTATCCCTCTCCAGTTCCCCTTTCATTTCCTAGGTGGCCGGGTGCGGAGCAATGACAACATGATGGATGCCCTGTGGTCCAAGCAGTCCGTGCTTCCCAGCGCCGGGGAAAAAAGTTAGCCCTTTTTTTTTTGGTGTGTGTGTGCGCGCGGAAAAAAACAAACATCCCCTAAGCAGGCACATTCATCACTAATACATTCAGTTGGTTCGGAAAATTGAGCCCCAAAGTGTCAAAATAGGAGCGCGCTAATGCAGTACTCCAGCTTTAAAATGGCACGGCGGCACGACAGGATGTACATAATTGGCCTATTAGCATGCAGCGACCACTTCACTAGCACACTCACTGGCACACAGTCCCATATGCACACTTCAAGAAGCCCTAGTTTTAATGTTGACTGGGAAAGCGCAACGTGGGTGTGTGCTGTGTACTGTATGAATATGTGCCCGTGGATGTGGGTGTGTGATCGTGAGTGTGTGTGTGTGTGTGTGTGTGTGTGTGTGCAGATATATGATGGTGTTTGTGTGTTATGGTGTGTGTGTGTGTGTGTGCGTGTCTTTGAGGGTGTCTGGAATGTACGATCATGTTTGTGTCTGAGTGTGTCTGCATACGTGCATAATACGTCTATAATGTCGTGTTTAGATGTGGGGTGTGTGTGTGTGTGTGTGTGTGTGTGTATTTGCATGTGTGTGTTTGTGTGTGTACGTGTTGGTGTATTGGGATAATGTATGTGTGTGTGTGTGTGTGTGTGTGTGTGTGTATGTGTGTGTGTGTACGTGTGTGTGTGAAAGGGAGAGAAAAACTTTTGCCCGAGGATCTATCCGACTAGGGGGAAAACAGGACACATTTCTAACCTGTTTTGAAAGTAAAAGAGGAAGTTTGTACATTTTCCAAATTATCGTAAACAGCTGTGTGGTGTGTGCGTGATTATGTAGAGTTTGGATTTAACACGTTAGCTTTTGGTGTGTGTGTTTGTGTGTGTCTGTGGCTGGGGGATACTGGATACTTAGAAAATACAATCTGTGATTCACAAAACAAATATGACCCTTTTCTATTCAAATTCAGTACATATGTCCAGTTTATAAATTGTACTATTTAATGACAAGTGTAACAAACATGATCGAATCATGATTTTGTATTGCACAAACATCTTGGATTGAGACCGTAAGCATTATTTTGAATTCAGCTGTTCTTTCTTGTCGTGTGTGTTTCTTATTCTCTCTTTGTTTTCTCTCACGCTCCAATTTGACGACCACCCTCCACTAGAGGTCACTGTGGTTCAAAAACCCTTTCTCTTTTGGGCAACATGCAATATAAGTAATAACTTCTAATCTACTTACATTCACTGTAAATAGATACAAAATAGCATTCAATTCAAAATAATAACGTATACAATATAAATACACAACATATGATTCAACATGTACTAAAACAAGAGGAGAGGACACTTTTTGCAGCTTCCGGAAGTGTGTGTGTTTCAGTTGAGACGTTTGTTTTGTTTTGAAAAGACCCAAAAAAGGATATCTGGTTCTTATTGAGCGTCAAGGTGTGAAGGCTGGGTAACCAGGGCAACTGCAGGTCATTCCCCAGCATATTGTTGTCAGCGACCAGCTCTTCTAGTCCGGCAAACATGTTGAGCCCAGCCAATGACCTGCCATGACACAGAAAGACGGAAAAAGAGGAAGAGGAATAAAAAACAGAATAAATGATATGGCCCTAAATCTGGCAAGCTATTATTGGGCAGAAATAAATATTTCAGCCTGCCTCCCTTTCATTCAACCAGGGAGAGTGTGTGTGTGTGTGTGTGTGTGTGTTTGTACGAGCATGTGTGTGTGTGAGTGTGTGTGTGTGTGTGTGTGTGTGTGTGTGTGTGTGTGTGTGTGTGTGTATGTGTGTAAGTATGTGTATGTATATGTGTGTGTATATGTGTACGGTGTGTGTGTGTGTGTGTGTGTGTGTGTGTGTGTGTGTGTGTGTGTGTGTGTGTGTAGCTCTCGGTGTGTGTGTGTGTGTGTCTGGAGCTGTCAGGGGAGAGAATGACGAGAATTAGTAGAGCCGAGCTCCCCTGGCATCAAGACGCATCCTTCAGAGGCTGGCAGGAAGAGGGATGGGGGTCACTTGTGAGTAGCCCGGATTCAAAACAAAAGGCTTCAGAAATGCGGCGGGCAGGATGAATTTGTCAATGTCTTGTGCCTTCAGGCGCCCGGTTTCGCCTGACCCTAACCCTCCATTCCCAAGACAAATCACTCTGTCACAGTTCACCTTCACTCCCCGGACACAAATTTAACTTGTCATCCATCATTTTTTTGCGAAACGCCTTCCACAGCGCAGGAGGGGCGGGAACACGCCCGCAATCACAGATAGAACGTCGCCGCGGCGACGGAGCAGACTCTCCGCCACTGTTTGTTGACGGGAGGTTAGTCGAGAGATTTCTTTTGACGCAGAACTATTTTGGTTCAGGGGGGAAAAAAAGAGGAAAAACAACAATAGGGAGACATTTGCTTCGTCTGCTTCGAGGGGGTACACAAATCCACAGAGAAGTTTGTACACACAACAAGCACGTGCACACACGTGCACAATACACACAGATACACACACACACGCACACAACAAGCATAAAAATGATTGAGAGCGGTGCTGGGAGTAATGTGGAGGTCTTACAAAGTTCAAATTGTGGAAGGTGAACAATAGGAGGTGTGTGTGTGTGGTGTGTGTGTGTGTGTGGTGTGTGGTGTGTGTCTGTGTGTGTGTGTGTCTGCGTGTGTGTGTGTCTGCGTGTGTGTGTGTGTGTGTGTGCTATCACATAGTGGCACACACTGTCAACATGAAATGTTTAAGTGTCTTGAGTGACTTCATTGACATTTAAATCTGCCAGGACCTGAATGTGCCTGAATCACTTCCCGACAACATCTTTCTTCCCTCGATTTAAACTCCAAGCCTCGTTTTACTTGAATCCAAGTAAAATACTAGCGCTAGTGTGGTGGACTCTTTTTTTGTCCACGATTAGCCAGCCAGCAAGGACTAATAAATCCCCCCCAGCCCCCCGCCCCCCCACCCAACATGTGTGTGTAATTTACGAAGCACATAGACAACCTTGACACAATGTTGCTGTGGATTCGGCTAAACAATGTCATATTTTTCTGCGGAATGACATCCTCGGGGTATACAGAACGGTTTAAACAACCTGGGCTCGGAGTGTGAACTTATACCGCAGGCCAAGTCTGGCTAGTGTCACTGTCACGCACACACACACACACGCACACGAACCGAACACACACACTCAATCACTCACACACAAACACACACACCGAGAGGGAGGCCATGTAAATATAACAGCCTTATCATGACAATCTGGAAATGAATGTCAAACAGCAACAAGCGACCTCAGTTTGAAGGATGCTGTGTGTGTGTGTGTGTGTGTGTGTGTGTGTGTGTGTGTGTGTGTGTGTGTGTGTGTGTGTGTGTGTCAACAACACACCCACACAAGGATAATAAAGTAAAAGCAGATAGAGGAAAGCGAAGGGAGATTACATTGACCAAAGTCAGTGCTAGAGCCAGTAATATATTGGATTTATATATATAGACCAATTTATATGAACATTTTTGTGTTTTGTGTGTGGGACACACAGAAAAAACAACAACAACAACAGCATGGATGACGTTGTAAATAGAGCTGACTTACTATTGCCACCTGTGCCTGCGGCATGTCCGTGTACATTTGAGTGTGCACGTGCGTGTGTGTGCATGTGAGTGAACGTGCACGCATGCATGTGTGTGTGTGGATGGGTAGAGGTTTATATGTGTGTGTGTGTGTGTCTGTGAGTGTTTGTGTGTGTGTGTCTGAGAGTGTGTGTGTGTCTTTGAGTGTTTATGTGTGTGCGTTTGTGTGTGTGCATGTGTGCACATACATGTGTGCACGTGCACGTGTGCGCACATGTGTGTGTGTGCCTGTGTGTGTGTGTGTGTGTGTGAGCGTGTGGGGCTCCTCTGGGTTATGTTATTAGCTGGTCGGTTAAAGGGAGCAGTGTGTCTCAGAGGGGAGTCTTATTAATTGTTGTTTTCATGTCACCACTGCTGCGTGCGCCGGCTGATTTAATCAGTTAAATGCACAGCCAGGGGAGAGTCACCGAGGCCCATCCAGCATTAATTACCAGGCAGCGACTCCCAGCGCCCCCCAGCCGCCCTGGTAGTCTCTCTCTCTCTCTCTCCTCTCTCTCTCTCTCTCTCTCTCTCTCTCTCTCTCTCTCTCTCTCTCTCTCTCTCTCTCTCTCTCTCTCTCTCTCTCTCTCTCTCTCTCTCTCTCTCTCTCTCTCTCTCTCTCTCTCTCTCTCTCTCTCTCTCTCTCTCGTCTGCTCACCAGCACAACTCACTCCCTCACCAGACACAACAAGCACAGAGCTTAGTTCTATGTGGATTTAGGTGTTTTTGTTTCGTATTATGTTGTCTTTTTATAGTGGGAGGGCGTGCAGGGAGTTGATACATACAACTCCCCTCACCTCCACATGTTATGTTACAGCTATCACCTGTTTTTGTTATTGTCTTTTTTATTTCAACGCTAATGAGCATAATTGACCCGGGGCCCACAGGGGCTGTTCAGAAACACAGAGACAATGGGGACATAATGTCGAACACATTGGGAATACAATTATAATGGCATAATATAATATCCTACAGATTGTAAAATAATCAGTGCATTGTAAATGAATGAACATGTACCATGTATTTGATCTAAAAAGCCCAAATATGTATTAATTAGCATTAAAAGTAAATAATAATAATACACTTTGTGTAATATTCTACACGTGCGTGTACATTTCGTAATGAAAAAAAAGGGGCAATATGTATCTACAGTACATATATCGATATCTATAGATATCGATATATGTATAGGCTCACACACACTTATGAGAGAGAGAAAGAGAGAAAAAGATCAGGAACAAGAGCGAGCGAGAGAGAGAGAGCGAGAGATAGAGCGAGCGAGAGAGATATCTTTAACGAGGTGGGCCTTCAGCACTCGTCCTTGTTAAGATAATTATGATCAGCCTTATTGTCAGAGCTAATACCTCACCCGGCCCGTCTCGTGCTATGACGACCACTTAGCCCACGTTGGCTTCTCATCATACATCACAGCCTTGCGGGAGTGTGTGTGCGGCAGCGTGTGATAGTATCAGTGTGTGTGTGAGTGTGTGAGTGTGTGTGTGTGTGTACTCTAGAGTGCATGCATGGTTGCAACGCCTCGGCGAAACGTTTGATGCGTGTAAACTGACAGCAGAGTAGGGTGGGACCTGAACCCTGAGCACAGGAAGGCGGGGGTGTGTGCATGTGTGTGCACGTGTGTGTGTGTGTGTGTGTGTGTGCGTGTGTGTGAGAGTGTGTTTGATCAGGGGGGTGGGGCATTACAGAGGGATACCACAAGGACATTGACACTGAAGATGACACACTCACACACACACACACGTACACGGACACACACAAAGACACACTCACACACATACGTACACAAACACACACACACACACACACACGTGCCGCCCGAGACGAGGGGAGACATAGACAGATGGATCAATTGACTAATACTAATGCAGACACACTGATTGATAAAGTACTGCTGACAGTGGACGGAACAGAAGTCTCCACAGCTATTGGCTGACATGTCAGTCACGTCTGCCAATGGGGCGCCGGGTGTCACAGCGGACGTCCTCAGGCCGGCGATGAAGAATGGCCCCTGTCCAGGGTCTGTCTTTCCTTAAAACGTCCCCTCTTCAACTTCACTTCCTTCTCCTTCGGTAGATTGTCAAAACCAACCGATAGCTGCGTCTTTAAGACAAGCGGAAATCAGAAATTTGGAAAGGCTTCCAAACGAAAACTCACAAATGTTAAGCTCTAAATCACTTAAAGCTCATGGAATACACAGTAGCCCCAAAAGCCCCGCCAAATCCTGAGCACATTGGGCACCTCTACAGATGACGACTGAATCATCCCGAATAGAAACCTCAGATTGTGGTCCAGGGCTTCGGCAGGCCTTGCGTGTCCTCCGCATAAGCCCTGACGTGGGAGTGTGCTGCGGGCACGCTGCACTTTATTATTCCAATAGGAAGAAACAGGCCTGGGGAAAGTGACAGGCAGATTGACGCACCGTTCAGAGGGCAACATATAAATGTTTGATGAATTGACCAATACTGGGGTCGTGATGGCCATCCTATGTGCATAATGGACTATACAGAGAGCAGTTCAGATTGCCTGCCACGATAAGCCGCCGTAATGAATGGGAGAGGACAGTGGCACTGGAAGCCCTGTGTCTGGACTGGATTTAATAAACCTTCACAGAGTCTGTGTTAGAGCGAGAGAGAGAAGAGAGGAGAGAGAGAGAGTGTGTGTGTGTGTGTGTGTGTGTGTGTGTGTATCTGCGTTAGTATCTGTGTGTGTGTGTGTGTGTGTGTGTGTGTGTGTGTCCACGCATTTGTGTGTGCCAACATGAAGAGTAATAAACAGAGAAAAATAAATAAATCCCCTCATCTGTCCGATACGCACAAGATCTAAATATTTGCATTTGATCGTTCAATCCTCAAAGCGAATGGCCCTGACCTTGTCAGACCCTGTGAGGAGCAATAAGTCATTAAAAACAACTGATGTGTGTGTGGGAAAACACAACACGTTTACCCCAATTAGTCCAGTCAAAGTCTGTAGCGTTGGAGTAGGGGGGGTGGGGGGGGGTGGCGTATATTGGCAGTGCCATTTCATCACTCCTGCATTCACGCCAAAAAACACAAACATCAAAACAGCGTGGAGACACGTCAACAGACCAAACACACCAACAACCGCCGCGAACCACGACGGGATTAGTGCGTGGGGGAATAAGACAGCAGCTATATTTATAGCGAAATTAATACAGCCTCTACTCTCCTCCTCACCCCCTAACACACACACACACACACACACACACACACACACACACACACACACACACACACACACACACACACACACACACACACACACACACACACACACACACACAGCATCACCACCACCCCATACGGGGGTTCGGATCAGACCTGGCTCCGCCACACGTTCCCTCCAGCGGCGTCACGCGTCTGAACCGTTGTCATGGTGGCGGCGGCGGCCTAAACCAGGACTGTCATTATCAGCCTCAATCTGCCCACTGCCTTCCCAACCCTGCCCACCCACGCCCCGCCCACCACCTACCGGACGGACAGACTGATACAGCGAGGGGGGGGGGGGGGGGTCTGTCTGTCTCTGTCTGTCTGTCTGTCTCTCTCTCTCTCTCTCCATGGATGTCAGACGAGGCCTCAGGTGGCATTCATTTAAAGATCACACGTCCAGGAACCCCCCCCCCACACTCTTCTCCCTCCCTCCCCGCTCTCATCCTCCCCCATCCCTACACCCCCGCCGACCCCACAATCCCCCCCCAAGCATGTCAATTCACACACGTAGAGGGAGCGGGGAGAGAAAGGGGATTACACACTTCTCCGCCCAGGCACTTGCAAATGACTATTAATGGCGATGCAAATCATTAAGGGGTGCGTTCAGGGCCGCTGGCGAAAAACCCCTCTCTTGGTGTCAGAGTGTGTGTGTGCGGTGTGTGTGTGTGCATGTGTGGGTTCGCTCTCCTAATCTCTTCTTGGATTAGACGAATATGCCGATGATTGGCCGCGTTATGACAGATCTGAACTTTTGCATTCGGTTACATCATATGTGTGACGATTAAGTGGTGAAACACACACACACACACACACACACACACACACACACACAGTAAGGTCCTCAGATCGCGGAGTATCTCTCCAACACTTAGCTGGAGCAAGGCGTTCAGTGTGGGGCCCCCTGTGGACAGAGCAGCAGAGTTATGGACACACCTTTTACGTCTCCGCTGCTCTGCCTGCTGAGTGTGTGAGCTTAATGTTCTCTCTTATGTCATTAGGGCTAGCAGAGGGGCTCATGAGTCTGCCCAATCACCAACAGCACGCACACGCACACACACACACACACACACACACATATACCCAGACACACACACAGTCTCGGATGCACACTTGCAGATAGAGGTGCGGATACACACACATGCACACACACACAGACACACACACACACACAGACACAAAGACTCAGATACGCACATTCATATAGAGGTGCAGGTGCAGGTACACACACACACACACACACACACACATATACCCAGACACACACAGATCAAAGTATCCTCCTCTCTATTCAGTGTGGTCGGGCCTCGTGCCTCTGCTTCCACATCCCTGTCCTGACTGAGCCTTATCGCCTGCCGGTCCCAGGGCTGGGGCCCTGACAGACACTCCTGACAGCTCTGACCTTATAAGCTCGCCGTGACCCTGGGCTGGCCCGGGCTTAAGCCTAAGACCCAACAATGACCTGATTGAGAAGCCAGGAATGTTGAGCCCACAGAGGGAGAAGCTTCCTTGTCAGTCAAGGGCGGTCGCAGAGATCACTCAAAGTCGTATGTATACATCGATGTATATAGGTGTATATAAATGTGTATACATTTATATATAGAGAGAGATCTTTATTTTTATATAATCGAAAAAGGACTGCAAGTGACGACATGGCAAAGATACATTGGGGGCTTCCTTGTGAAGAATATATCTTCACTTCTCTCTGCATAGAGAACAGAGAAAGACAGAGAGAGAGAGAGAGAGAGAGAGAAAAAGAGAGAGAGAGAGAGAGATAGAGAGAGATGGAGAAAAAGAGAGGGGCAGAGAGAGAGAGAGATGGAGAGAAAGAGACAGAGAGAGACAGAAAAAGAGAGAGAGGGAG
>NC_140277.1:8186168-8193668 GCF_964030765.1 Micromesistius poutassou
CCCCCCCGCGGAGGTGCGCCTGTCTGTCATGTCGTCGCCTACAACGTGTGTGTACGTCCTCCTCGCCCGGTAACCAGACCGCCGCTAGCTAGTCGACAAGGCTAACGCTAACGCTGCCGCCGCCGCCGCCGCCAGGAGAGAAATGGATGCTCAGCATGGGAGGGGGGTGGGGGGGAGGGGTAGGAGGGTCTTCTTCC
Organism: Micromesistius poutassou; assembly: GCF_964030765.1. Lineage (NCBI taxonomy): Eukaryota > Metazoa > Chordata > Actinopteri > Gadiformes > Gadidae > Micromesistius > Micromesistius poutassou. The sequence goes on from NC_140277.1 coordinate 8,186,366, forward strand.
TGCCTGACAAACACGGCGCTCTGCGGGGGGGTACAGGTAACGACAGGAGGAAGAGGACCCCACCCCTACACACAGAACACGTGTAGTCAGTTGTAGTCTCTCATTAGGGATGTCTGTCCACCTGAAGCTGCACGCACACACACATACACACACACACCTGCTAATTCACCTGCCACAGCTTTTACGAAAATATCTGAATAGAGCAGAACAAAATATTACACATAGAATAGAATAGAATATAGAATATGTCACACAAGAATAGGATACAGCACAACATAACAGAAGAGAGGAGAAAACAAAACAATAGAAGGAAATTAAAAACATCACACAGCACACTTCAACAGAACAAACCAGAGCAGAAGACAATACCACAGAATAGGGTAGAACAAAGCTCAACACTAAACAGTACAACGTTGGAATACAAGAAATTGAATGAAATAGATCATAATGCGATGGGATATAATATAACCAATATACTATAGAGCACACCCAACACAATAGAATTGAGTAGAACAGTGGATCCAACAATGTTTGCTCTGTCCGCCCCGACGCTTCCTCCGGTGAAGCCGTCATCACGATCTAATTATCTGTCTTTCCAGCGCATCATTAAGTGGCTCACTGGCTGTCAGGTACGGCGGCGTCTTAGCTATGACATGCAAAAAAGCAATATCGTTCCACAACGTTTCAGAATGATAATTACATAATCGCAGCGTGGAGAACAGGCTGAGGAGTGATAATTAGACAACTATTCATACCAATTAAATCCTCAAACCTCCCCGTTCCGTCGTTAATATAAAAACAAATTGAGCTCATTGCCCTTCGCCTTTTCCCCACAAAGTACAATTAAAGTGCAACTCATACATCACCAGGATCGTACACACTCTGTAGAAGTGGTTCCAATCACAGAAAGAGTAGCAAAACGCTGTAGCATTGAGATCATGGACGGGCGCCCAGCATTTATGTTACTGTACTTTCATACTCCATAATACATGGCATGCAAATGTTTAGACTCCCGTAATGTTTAGACTGCCGTATTAATAGGCTCTGTGATTGACATGCAATCATGGCTACGAGAAGAAGAAAACCAACGATAAGAGGGGGGGGGGGGGGGGGGGGGATCATAAGAGAAAGTTATAATGTTGACCTTTGGGACTAGTCTCTTTCATGCGTGTTGTTTTCTCCCGTGTTTTACACAACGCCGGGGAGATAATAGAACGTGTCACAGCGAGAGGCAGTTTGACATTGAATCCCATCGTTTGAATTTAAATGTTACATTTTCCCACTGACATCTCTGTCAATGCATAATTGGCACAGAATCTCGGTTTTGGACTTACATATTCAGTGCGAAGATGCTCAAAGACGACAAAGACAGCCAGGCTATGTTACTTTGATGGCAGTCAGGAAAAATAGAACTGTGAATCAACTGTCGCTCTGTCGCTTAAGCATTTTAATTAATTTTTTTACATGAGAAGATTGCTCATAAACATGGATGATAAGGAAATGCAAACAAGGACGAGAAGGCTGGAATTATTCTTGGAACTGGTACAGCCAATCTCGTGTATAATGAGGGATATCCAGGAAACAGGGACTGGAATAAGCCTGGGTTACACAGGCGCGTAGGGAACAGCGATAAGGGTATTAGTGGCCTTGGGCAGGTGGACGACCCGGCATCACAGAAACAATGTGATTAGACCTGGTGATCTGTGTGCACATGGCTTTGAAGAATCCCCCCCCCCCTCACCCACCAAAAAAAACAAAAAAACAGACCTGACAGAACATAGAGTCTACCAGCACTAGTGGGCCTTGCTCTCTCTCTCTCTCTCTCTCTCTCTCTCACTCTCTCTTTTGAAGATGGCCTTCCTGGCTCTCTCGCTCCTAGAGATGACAGCTTAAAGGGCGAGAGCCTGAGACCTGCCCAGCGTTAACACAATTGGCAGCGGTACAGCTCGCGCTCCACAGAAAGCACACGAGAACCAATCTCTCTTCCCCCCCGTTTTTCTTATATTTTTATAATTCTCTCTCCCACTGTCTCACCCCCCCCGCCCGCCTGCCCGCCCCTACCCCCACCCTAACCTCCGTCACCCCGCCACATCTTTCTTGAATCTCTCCGCTGGCCCATTACCTTTACAGAGTGAGGCTCATTAAAAAAGGCAAGTCGAGTCAAATCTCTCAGTAATTCGGCGCTGAGGTGAATTGCTGTCAACATCATTAACCGTCACTTCCCCTCCGACTCGCCGAGGTACTTATGAAGTGTTCTTTATTGTGTAATGATCCAAATCTCCCGTCTCTTGCTCCCGCTCTCCCGCTAAATCTCTTATTCTTCAAAGGGCCCCTGGAGGACATACCACCCATGTGGCCGCTCCGCGTGTCAGAGGGGGCCAGATTAAACATGGCTCCTCCATCACGAACCGCCGCGGCCCCCGGCTTTACGGCTAAACGGAGCGGGCGTTTCATCCTGCGCTCCAGCTAGCAGCTAACGCTAGTGGGGAGGAACGGAGCGGAAACTAACCGCCGCACAGCACGCCAGACCGCCAACCCAATGCCGTCGGAATTCTCTCCCCCCCCCCCGCCCCCCCTGACCCGTCTGTCTCTACCTTAACTAACCTAACAAATTTGGCTTATTAATAAATAACGTAGCATTTTTCTCTCTCCACCTCCCCCCCCCCCCCCCCCTCCCATTCCTAGCAAAAAAACTTGGCATGGAGGAAAATATCTCTCCTAGCCAATTACTCTCTTTGCTGGCTACCTTCACCCCCATCCTGAATGCCGGTTATTGTAGAGCTGGATGATCTCAACAGGCCCATTAGTTCGGCTGTCTCTGTGGTTAATCATACCGAGAGAGAGAGAGAGAGAGAGAGAGAGAGAGAGAGTGAGAGAGAGAGCAGAAGAAGAAGAAGAAGAGAAAAGAGAGAGGGAGAGAGAGACAGAGAGAGAGAAGACGAAGAGAAGAGAAAAGAGAGAGAGAGAGAGAGAAGAAGAGAAGTGAGAGACCGGCCTGCCTGCCTGCCTGCCTGCCTGCCTGCTTGCCATGCTGGGGGAGACGTCCCCTCTGCTCTCTCCTCAGAAAGGGCCCTCCTTTGTGGGCTCCGCCATTGTGCCGTACCCCCGGTGCCCCGGCTCACGCTAGGCCATGTCCTCTGGGCCTTGTGTTCGGCGGGCCGGGGGGTGGGGGGGGGGGGGGAAGCTCCCCTTTTGTGCGCACGCCATTGTATCACCCTCCACCCTGTCATCGCCCCCCAGCCCCAGTGTTGAGGCACCATGCCGGGCCGCGGTCATGGAGGCTCTGCGGTCGGGCTCCGGTGGGGTGGGGTGGGCCGGGGGGGGCGAGGGGGGGGGGGGTGTTCTAAAGCGGTCCCCCCCCCCCCCCCACGAGAAGACCCTGACAGTAAATCTTCAAACAATTTAGACAAACAAAAAAAAAAACTGTCGCTGTGCCCGGCACTGGAGAAGAGCGGACAGAGGAGAGCAGATGAATAAGCAACATCAATTACCAGGGGTCTGACCCGACCTGCGAGCCCCCCCCCCCCCCCCCCCCCCACCGCCACACACACACACCCACCATGGCACACATTTCACACCAAATCGCCCCAGATTGGAGTTGACACCGCTGGAGTGGAAACACTGACCTCCCCACCCCCCCCCCCCCCCCCCACACACCCCCAACTCACCCCCCTATCCCACCCCCGTATTCCCGCTCTCCCTCACCAGACCAGGCACCGGCAAACTTGAGAGCAAAGAGGGGTGAGGGAGGTGAGGGGGATGATGGGAGAGAGGGGTGGGGGAGGGGGTGATGCTGGGGTTAACATCAACACCGAGGACCAAGGGCCAGTGTGAGGAGAAGAGAAAAAGGGAGACAGGCAGGAGAGGGTATTCATTTATAAAAGAAAAGGGGAAAACAAACATATAATGGGTCTTGGTTTGTTTTCAACCACGTGAGACAAAATGGCTTAATTTGAGCTGTTAGGGCAACCGGAATTGGCCCCGGTTGAGGCCCCAGAGGAACATGCAAGGGGACAACCGCATCAGGGCCACTGATCGGTGCTCTATGGGGGGGACAGGGGCAGGCGGGGGGGGGGGATGCCTGACGTCCAGAGGGTTTACCAGGGGGGCTTAGAGGGAGCTCTTCAGAGCTGGTTGCCACCCCCCTAACCCTCCCTATCTTTACCCTGGTGCAAAGTGCTGCTGCCCCCCTGAGATTGAAATACCTTTCACCTCAGTGGTATAAAACCCCTGCCCCTGCTTTGTGAGCGAGGACAACAGATAAATAAACACGTGTCTCATATTGGTTCAGAACATAATTCCCATTGCTTGGGACTTTAAGGTCCCTGACAAAAAGAACGATTAATGTATATTTTTAAAGCAGGTACATAGGGATGTGTAAGTAAGTACTGGATCTCAGTTTAATTTTTTTGCTTCCTTTTGTACACAAAAATATAATCTCTGATGTTATTCACATTAAGGTTGAAAGAGAGAGAGAGAGAGAGAGAGAGAGAGAGAGAGAGAGAGAGAGAGAGAGAGAGAGAGAGAGACAAATACAAAGACAGAGAGAGAGTGAGAATGTGAGAGAGAAGGATAGAGAGGGAGAGAGAGCTGGGGGTGTTTTACGTAGGTGAGAAGAGATCACGGGACCCTATCACAGTTAGTCAATACAGTGATAATTAATCTAATAACAAACCGCTCCCGAAAACACGCAGTGAACTGACAGGGAAGCGTTGGGAGTGTGGCGGCAGGGTGAGGATCACATTCACACGCCGCCGACGCACCAGCCGACGGACGGACGCCTTCCCAATCCGCGGGGCCAATTAGCCAGGGGAACGCAGAAGGAAAAGATAAAGACAAAGACAAAGCAGAATAAGAAGAAAAAAACTTGAAACTGCGATATGACACGGCATTCCAAAAAACGAAAAGAAAAAAAAAGATCATCTTTTTATAGGCGCAAGTGGGAATAAAAGTGAAAGCAAGGATAGGGGTGGGCGGGTGGGAGTAAAAACATAAGAACACAATATCCCTTTTTATTGTCAGGAGCCTTTCCTTGTGAATATATTATGTTTGAGAGGCACAGGTTCAAGTGGTGGTACAATAACAATGCAGGGTAGAATGAGGTGCGAAGGGGAAATCAAAGGACAGACTGTCAGGAAAGCCATTATGAATAAGAAAGAGAAAAACGATTAAGTATTTAACCTGTTTTAAAGCGCCCCTCGGCTTACCAAAGGAGAGGTCTTAAGTGAGAAGACCTTGTTCTCGTCGAACAATGGAAACCCTGTGCATCCGTACGGGGCGTCTCATGATCACAGCGCATTGAAACACAAGGGTGACGAGCCTACGCAAGTCAGGTCTGTCCGTCAGTCTGCTCGTCAGCCAGCCAGCCAGACAGACGTTCAGACAGTCACCCAGACACTGCCTCCGTTCGACGACTGACAAACCAGTAGGAGGTGGGAGTGGGGGAATCATTTTATCTGCTAGATACACATTACAGAGAGGTTGGGGGGGGAGAATTTTTCAAAAGAAGATGGAAGCTTTCAGGTCAATTATGGTGTCAGGCCTGTCAGCCGGCGATGAAATGCATACCTTTGAAGAGTGCTGGAGGGATGAGGTGGACGGCTTCACAGGGAAATACTGTTTAACCTTAAGAACATGGAGGAATAGCACGGCTGCTGCTGGGGACCGGCGGAAATAATGAGAGCGCTTCTTTTAAACAAAGCACGCTTTGTCACCGTGGACGGATTACACATATTGCGCGTGCTTATGTGTGTGTGTAATCTGTCTGGCATCGAAACGTAATAGAGAACACTTCTCCTCTTCCACCACTACTTGGGATTCATCTCAATATCTATATACAGAATCTTTATTTATTGTTATTATTATTTATTTTTATTATTTGTTTTGTTGTATTTCTTGTTGTTCTGTTGTGCTACCCTGACTCTGTAAAGCGACCTTGAGTGTGAGAAAGGCGCTATATAAAATAAACATATTATTATTATTATTATTATTAATAAATGTATGAATAATAAATGTATAAATGAAACATGTTATTATTGAGTATGTGCCATTTGGTGGATGATTTTATCCAAAGCTACTTGCAATACTGTGAGTGTATATATTTCTTAGCATGGGTGGGCCCCCAGTGGGAATCAAACCCTTACCCCACGCAGTGTTAATGACATGGTCTACCAGTTTAGCGGCACAGGACCTTAATGATAATACTATACCTGCTATTGTAATAATCACTTATTTTTTGAGTGTATTGTATTATATTCAACAACTGCCTGCCAAAACAGTAATAGTTCATGGTAAGTAATAAGTAATATAAACATATTTCTATACCAGCCAGCACTTTTATATAGCACTGTTCTGGAAATCTGCAATTCTTTGATTTATAATAAGACGCATGGATCAGGTTTTTTAGGCTTATTCAACAATCGTCTTTAAAAGAGTCCCCGCAAAATGTAGAAAGGGGGTGAAATGCAAAGTGACAAGAGACTAAAATCTGCCTCCCCCCCTTAACCCTTTTACATTTCCCGGACCCGTTTCATTCCATCTTCCAAAATGTAAATGCCCTTGCCCAGCTATCGCTATAAAAACACTAACCTTGAAACACTGAGTGACGGAGAGAATTATGGGTTATTGTAGTGTCAGAAAAAGGAGACAGCTGTACGATGAGATTCTGTGTCATTTAGACAATCAGGAACTTAAGAGGCAGGGTGACACATAACCCCACCCCCTCCTCTCCCTTCGCCCCCCCCACCAAACCACACCGCCACCCCCCAGCCCCCCCCCCCCCCCCCACCATGTCTGACAGGGCTCTGACATGGAGGGTGATCATTTCCAGGAGACAGAAAGACAGGCCGAAAAATAAAGAAAGAAAGAAAAAGGTTTCACGAGGGGGGTAAAAAGAGAGGAAGAAAGGAAGAAGAGAGAGAGGAGGTGAGAGCACAGATGAGAGTGAAAGTCACAGTCAGGAAGCCGGAAAGAAATGAAGATAGAAAGAACGAAAGAAAGGAAATAAAGGTGTGATTTCTCCTCTTTCTGTATGCAGGGCGGGACACTTGATAGGCTGTGAGCTGCATTCATTGTGGGACTCAAGACAAAATAGACCTCACCCCCACCCTCACCCTCACCCCCCCATCACCACCACCACCTTACATGTCAAACTGCCAGCTCCATAAGAGGTGTCTGAGACGCCGTACGACAGGAATAATACTTCCCTAATAGAAATCACACAGGATAAAGACGGAAGCATTTGATCTACTTCCATTAAAAACCAGGCTGAACACCAGGGATATTTAACTTGATATATATATAT
>NC_140277.1:8198668-8248668 GCF_964030765.1 Micromesistius poutassou
AGCGAAGGGAGGAAGTTGATACAGGTTGATTTGATTTGCTTAACTCCTGAAAATATGTCCATCTGGTTATCTAACAACCAAAACCTCCCATCCATCAATCAACCGATTAGCCAGCCTGTTACTGTCAGAAGCCATTTCCAGGACAGTCACTGATAAAACCACTGATCAGACCCGGCAAATTCAGCCAGGTCATGGAAGATGGCGCTGGAGATACGGTGACGCACTGCCCCCAGAGTTAGAGTGCCAGTGAACCCAAAATGTTTTTTATTTTGTTTTAAACAGTTAATTTAATTGAATATACAACATCGCTCATTTAAACTCTCATACTCAACAACAGCCCAACTAGCTAAAAAACGAAATACGCAATTGCAGTGGGTCATAACCATGGCGATCACACGTTGCCCCCTCCTTCCTAGAACTCTCACCAAACACTTTTTTTTAATGCCAGTATTCGAATCTCAGCTGGAACAGGGCGTTCACATACACCACCCCTTCCACATTCAAGCCCTCACCCTCCCTTCTGCTGCCATCCTCCCCTCCTCCCCTTCCTCCTCCTCCTCCTCCACCTCTTCCACCACCACATGCTCCCCACCAGGTTGGTGCAGCAGAACGGTAGTTAACACTGAAGGGAACGGCTAGGACAGAGGCAGGCAGTCCCCCCCCCCCCGCTGACCCCCACCGGCCCCCAGCTATTACGGAGCTAGCTCTATTCCCCCGACCCCTGCTCCGAGGCTTGGGGCGGTAAAAACCCCTGCCGCACGCCACTGCCAGCTTGCCTTCTTATCTCTGTGAGTATCCGGTCCCCAGACCCCACCGCCCGCTGCCTAATGGAGCCTGTCTCCCCCAGCGAGGAGCAAATTCAATCAGGACCCGCGTCTCCCGTTCGCTAAACATCCTCAAATAACATTGTTTCAGGCTCCACGTGGGGGCCGGTTATACCTGGTTAAATCAACCCAGCCGTTTCCCCGCCGCAAAAGACGGCATGCTGTTGTTTTATTATCCCGGAAACAAGGAGGCACTATTGAGACAGAGCACTCGTCGTTTCATGTGCGCTATAAAAGCTAATTAAAACAGTTGGCTCTTTATTGGCGCTATTTGTTTGTACCAAAATAATACAGGAAAAGACATGCGCTTTTAAGTTCTGCCTGACAGGAACACAACACGATTTCCTCCTTCAACGCAGACGCCGTCAACATATCTAACTTTGGACATGGTCTTGTTATAATCCGATCGAGCGGGAAAGTGACAAGCCCTCCCCCCCCTACCTCCTCCTCCTCCTCTTTTCCTCCCTTCCTCCACTCCTCTCCTCACCCCCCCCCCTCTCTATTTTCTGTCAATGTTTACTCAATCAGTGTTTCAACATCGGATCACTTATTGCACCATGCACGCAGCCCATCAGAGCAGGAGAAGGCAGGAGATAAAAGATAGCACTAATGGACAGCCCAAGCAGCCCAGGAAAAACCTGGTAAAGGAGCATCAAAATGATGGGGAAATGTTTACGAGTCTTACATCAGCAGAGATACACATCTAACGGAGGGATTTACTTTAAACCCCACATAAATCATACATAATTACTTTTTTTACCCTTCCTTTTAGAAAACAACATTGTTTGCTGTTTGGGACAATAGTGTTTTGATACATTTGATATATATATGGAACGTTTTGGTAATTTTCATAAATATAATGATTGTTTATTCATTGTCAGTTAGAAACATAAAAATAAAAATAAAGAAATGTCATAAGAGCTTGTTTTGTGAAATTTTGGCCTACTCTAAACTTAACGCATTTATGGCGCCAACATGGAAGAGGGGGGAGTCTGTAAGTAATTTTTTTGACAATTTAACTATTTCTCCTGACACATTAAATGACCATGCTGACAACCTAACTGCCATGCCAATCAATATTTCCTATTACTCCGGGGGTTTTTTAAGAGAGAAAATAAAAAAGCACAAGGCTTTATCGGCTCTGCTCATTAACTGAAACCATCCATCAAAAAGACACCCCATGATACCCCTTTTATGATGAATAAAAATGTAAAACTAAAAGACTAGAACATTATAGCTAGATGTTTGATCTTAACCAAATATGAAAGTGGTTCCAAAGATTGTTTAAGATATAAAACTGCTAATAAATACCAGTAATACTAGCAAAGCCATTGTGAATACGTGATAAAAGAAACCAACAACCACTTTGTAATTTGTTGGAGAAAAAAAAACAATTACAGCCAAATCCAATACGGCCATGCCAAATAAACAATTGGGCCCCAACCCCCCTCCCTGGCCAACATTACAACCCTATTACATTCCACATCAATGTGCAAGGAGACAATTAACCGGCTGTTTAACCTGTCAGTCGACTCCTGCCAACCTATCACGCTGGTACTTCTGGGTCCGCCTCCTTCTAAACTCCCTGTGTGATATCCACTGGCAGTTTGGATGGCTCGACTGACAGCAGTCCTGATCTCGACGTAGGGAGGCAGCCTTTTCGGTTATCCAGGACGGGAGCGGGACATATTGGGGCCGACGTGTGAAGGAGCCTAGCAAATGAGGCTTAAGGTTGTCAGAGTGGAAGTGCCACCATTTTGTTCTTTGTTTTTCGGGGCCCCATTGTAAGACACTGGAACAAGGTAAATATGGGGGTGGTTGTTGTTGACATACTTTAACGGTTATAGCCGTTAAAGGCTGTTAAATGGACATTTGTTTCCGAGATTGAATCTAATAGCTAGCGCGAGAAGGTTGTATTTTCTTCTGTCTGATGAGCGGCTGGGGTGAAGTTTAACGACAGAGGGGATTGGGAGCGTTATATGAGGTGCGTGTAGACAGAAATATGGGTTTAAACCCACTGCTGCTGCTTCTACCCCAACTGTGTCTTCCATTATTTCCCTCCCTCCCCAGCTTCTCTCGTATTCTCGCAAACCATTTGGATTCCACACTGTTCTGTTAACCATCAGCAATTATCTCCCTGTCAGAGTTAAAGGTAACAAATTCCCCCTCCCCCTCCCACCGTCCCCCCCCACATCCAGCAGGCCGCTATCATCCTCTGGACACCAGCATCATCTGACAGCAGCTAAATCACGCCAGCCAGCCAACAGTCCTGACAGACAAATGCACTACCTTGGAATACCCAGGCCCATCACTCTAGCAGGAGAGCGATGGTGGGGGGGGGGGGGCGGGGGGGTGTGTGTGGTGTGTGTGCAGTGTGGAGTGGTTGGGTAGGAAGAGATGGAATATAGGAGCCGTTCTCCCTTTTGACCTTATAATTCTCCCCCCCCCCCCCCCCATCCCTGCTGCTTCTTCCCTGTTTTTGGCTGGAGGAGGATGGACTGTTCGGAAAAGCGGACGCATTCCCAAATAACAGAATTATTAATGGAGGTCCGCGGTGCACGGCGGCTCTTTATCTTGTTCCATCGGAGCGGCTTTCCAGGTTTCCACCTCGTACGGATGGACAACAGGAGGCCAAGCCTGTGAGTTATCTGAACAGCACCAAGCAACAGGCAAAAACAACCCCAGCGACCGCACATGTAAATAATCAGTCTCCATCCCCCCCCTGTCTCTGAATAGGAGTCTACACAAGGGTGGGGGGGGGGGGTGAGTTGAGGCCCTAAACGTAGAAGGTCGTGTTATAAGTCATCTCAGCTTAGACTGTCCGTTTGTTAGCATGCATGACTTAAGATTCATGATTTAAACCGTATACACAAGCGAACGACGGAATGAATCAGGGCTTCGACTGTGTCTGGCCAGGGTTTCGGCTTCGATGACAGCAGTTTAGTTTAGAGTCTTCTGTTTGACGGGAAAGGGGCCGGGGGCTTTGTTCTCAATCCACATAATGTCATGGACAGAGTCAAATAAGTTTGACGATTTGGACTTTGGGAGTTCAAATGCTGCAGCTGAGAATCCAATCACAACTCATGTTGGGTGACCTGAGTTGATCCCAGAACCAAGGCAATAGGACAGAGAACTCTCAACAGGTAAAATGTGGTAGATTGCTTGTCTGTGCATATGCGTGTGATTAATGTAACAGACAAGGCAGGTAGAGGTTAAGGAAACAGGGTGATCCCTATTTTAAATGACGTGGCCTTTTCCTTGTGTCAAACATGTTTAGCATAAAAATCATTGGCACGCCACCATGGATTTGCACGTCAACTCTCCGATTCATAGGGACATGGGCCAATTGGATAAACCCTGGGTAGGCCTATGCATAAAATAACTTTTTAAACATCCAACTATAAAAGGAGATGGAGATATTACGATTGACTATCACTATTTAATCATCAGCAATGATTCATCCATTGCATCCATCCATTCATAGCATTAAGCGACCGGTCGACCAGTACGGTCGACCGGGCACTTTGGGGTTCAAACCCGGAATCATTCAGCTGGGAGCCAAAGCCCATAACCGCTATGTGGACCACTAGACTATTTCGCACTCAGCTTTGCAAAATGGAGCGAAACCAGGAACTTTGGTGTAGCCTGTAGCAACGTTGGGGGGGCTAAGACAGCGCTAGGCGCCTGCTGACATTAGCATACTGTAGGAGATCCAGGCAAGATGTTTTGGTGGTTGACAACTGGGATCAACAGGGGTGAGGGAGGAGGCGCGCTGCACCTGCCAGTGACCTGTCACAGCCGATAGGATGTGTTTAACGATAAGGTGTCTGCCTGCATCACGTAAACACATTAGGCCACATCCCTGGCTTACAGAAGAGCTCAATGACATGGAAAAAAAAAGGAAAAGCCAGAGAGGTTAGATCTATGGGGATGATTAAACTGAGTTAACTGAGCTCTTTGTTACTGTCATTTATGAGATATTGAAAGTATGAACGTCATTAGCGAAACCCTCGTTTGAAATGCGCACCATGCTAATATTAACAGATCATATCTGCTAGAGCGGAAGATTCTAGATGATCAATTCTAATTATGGATTCCACTGGTGTGACACATGGAAGGTGACACCAATACACCCAATACCAGAATTTGTTCTTTTTCAATTACCTACAGTCACTTTTCATCTAAAGCATTGAAAAAGATAGGAGACAAAACCACAGAGAATGGCAGCACCGCTGGGGGGAAGGAGAAAAAACCCTGGCAATTTCACACCAAAACAAGCTCAGCAGTTTAACAACAGGGGCCAAATCTAAGGTAACAACAACAATGCAATTGTGAAGGCGCCTACCCCAGAGTGCTGGTTTGACTATAGTAATTGGTGGGACCACAGACAGGTTTACCTTGTTTGTGCGTCCCTAACAACACACACACACACACACAAACACGCACCCGTCCACACACACACACACACACACACACACACACACACACACACACACACACACACACACACACACACACACACACACACACACACACACACACACACACACACACACACACCAGGGCCCCTAGGCAGGATCAATATTTGTTGGGATTGCACCTTGTTCCAACATGTAAGATTTACGACGGGCACGGGGGATTCACACTTTGTCTTCCCAGTGACTCATCAGTGCAACCCAATTACTAAAGCCCAGACAGACAGCATTAACATGGGGGGCCCCGCCACTGCTTTTCCCCCTACCACCCCACACCCAACCACTCATCCTGGGACCCCCTTTTCTTCAGACACCGCCACCATCGCCGTAACGGATACTTCACTTAAAACGTGCTCGCGGGAACGACTTCTCTTGTCTTTCATTACTCTTGCCACCGTGATTTACTTCATATCATTTCACAGCTATGGACAAAGATAACACGTTGTAAATTACACCCATCCTGTCTGCTTGTCTCAGCACTGAGGGGGGAGGAGGGAGGGGAGGGACGGACGGACGGGGGAGGTAACGGGTTGGGGTGGGGGGGAGGGTTTGAAGAGGAAGATTGGCGGTGTTGGTGGTGTTCGGGTGGAGGCGGGGGAAACAACAGGGGTAGTTATAGTGCTGGTGGTGCATCTTTCCCCGTGGAGATACGTCCCCTGTCACGTCTGATGAATTTGTCCCCTGCCTGAAATTATTATTAGGAGAATAAAGTACAACGGCTGAATCTATTTCTATCAGGTGCCGCCGTTGTGATGACACACAGGAAAGTCACAAAGATTGAATATTTCGCAAATGTGAAACCTGAATAAAAATAAAACATGACAATTTCATGAGCGGAAGAAGGAAAAAAATAACTATATTTAGCCGTCGTGGTATATATCAATAAAATAGTAAAAATAGGAATAAAAAAAGTAGAACTTTTTCTATAAAAGATGACAATTTCATGAGCCAAGAATCGACAGTCTAAATGTAAAATACAAATACACATTTAGCATTCTCAAAACATATCAACAAAATGGCCCTTCGATCCTTCTGCATCGCAGTACGAAACAGAAAGAAATATTAAAAGCCAGCCGGTGGGAACCTAATGCACCCCATGGTAAACCCAACCATCACAACACTTTTATTGTGTGAATGGATGTCAGTTCTAGCCCTCGGGCTACTGGCAGCGTGTAGCACAGAGTCCCTCGGCTACTCCTGTTACCCTTATGTGAGTTTAAGAGGGCTATGCCACTGGCTCCGTCCCAGTGGGACCACCGGTTACACAGCACACAGTGGCACCTACGCAGCCGTGTCTACCCTTCTTAAAACCTGCCAGTCACTGACCTGGAAAATAGACCTTAACACACTGACATGAATACGGAAACTAAGTATATCGAAACTGGAATTTGATGTACAAAATACGTATGCAGTGAATTAATCAATGCAGATTGACTCCAAAATAAGTTCATATTTACATTGTCACTATGAATCTATATATACCTAACAGCTTGAAACACATGATCATATTGGACTAGGACAGTTGGCAGGTCAATGAAATGCTCATAAACCCCCCTAAACATATACTGTATGTATACTATGCATTACACTACTCTCCTAAGCAAATAAAGTACCACAATACACTGGTGATCAGAATCATACATCTTCATACATGAAGCATGTCACTGTAAAAAGAGCTCCTGCGGTAGGCTGTGGGAAACCCCCTTGCCCTTCCAGTAATTTCCGCCACCCTCTATTCTCCTCCGGCACCTGATAACTAAGAGCATTAGTTTTATGTCACTTGCCAAGCTCAAATGAAAAGAGAGCTTACTTTAATGACATCCCAATTAATCGGCCCGCTAGACAGACAGCTAAGAGACGAGATATTGACTTCATTAAGGATAATGTATGATGCCATTAAGCCCGTCGGGTCACCTTGTGTATCAAACAAGCTGCCTAATATATCGGCATTTCCACCAATGAGATAAATTCAGATCCGAGTGATAAAGCACATTGGGAGATGCTTCATTTTGGAGTGGAGGCAGGGCTGTTTGGGGAACGAGGATGGAGAAAGGTGTGTGTGTGTGTGTGTGTGTGTGTGTATGTGTGTGTATGTGTGTGCGTAGAAGTAGTCCATGGTTAAATTATCTCATACATGGGTTGTCAGGATCCACCCATCAACTCAAGCAATATAATAATTATTGTTTGACTTTACTATGAGGAGAATCATTGATACACCAAAACTATTTCAGTACTTTTATACTATTATCTATGTGTAATAGTATGTATACATATATAATAGTATAATAGTAACATCACACTATGATTTTCAATGCTATTCATTTGAGAGTAATCGGATTGTTTCTAGATTGTACGCAAACCTTATGCGTTCAAAAACACACGCAAGGGTCCATTAATTAAAACCATTCATTTTATTGACATTTACAGCCTGGCACCAGTTACGTCCAGGCCAATGTTATGGCCAAAAGGCAACACTTAATGCCATGGCTGTGTGCAGAGTTTCCACGCACCTCACAAACGGCGACCAGACTGGAGGCTTTAAAGCACAGTTCCGGCCTATCCAACAGTATATTGCTCATTAGCATTGTGGTCACTAGAGGCCTAATTTCCTCTCTAGTTAGGTCACTGTCCAATTTGATGACATTGAAAAGGTCTCTCTGTCTCTATCCCTCTCTGCTAGCTGTCTGTTGTTCCTAGGAACGTCTCCCTCAGGAGTATTGAGAGGTGTAGGAGTTTTTCTGTTGCTCTTTGTTACGACCTTGCTAGTTTCTTTGGGTGGAGAGGGGCGGTGTTTGGCTGTGATTATCGACAGTTCCTCATCCGCTGGCGGCTGTGCTCGTTTGTCATGATTATTGCAGAGTTCTTGCCTGTCATTGGCAGCCGCAGATCAATGGCCGTGGACTCTGTGTGTCGTATGGCCGGGGCTAAGCAGCCTTCCTCTGCTAAATGAGCCTTTCACTCTGTCCATCCATCCTGCTGCTCCATCTAGATCACTGTGGCCCATCCTTCTTCTTCTTCTTCTTTCATCTTACTCTCTTGTTTTTCCCATTGTGGCCTGTTTGGCTTAGTAATGTGTACTAAAAGTAATTCCCAAGCTATGATACGACAGACAAATAGAGCAAACCAGCAAGCTGTTTGTTTCTAGAGAAAGAATTTTGGTTTGAAATCACACAAAAACAGAACATGTGTCCCTAAAGCATGGATTCCCTGATAAAGCTTTAAGTAAATCAGTAAATTAACTCCAAACCAAGAAATAATTATGGAGAAAGATGATACAATATATTTCCTCCTCCTTTTAAACTACAGTTTTGATACAGAAGCCATCTCTTTCTCATTCACCAAAACCTAAACCCGGCCAAAGAATCAAAACCTCACAGATTACATTACTTACTTGAACTACCATTCCATCCATTCTAATTCATATTTTTTGTGCATAATCGGCACATGGTTCATTAGTGACGTATCTTCATACTGTTATCCGTGACGTAGCGTATCGCAGTGATTCTTTAAATGTTTTGTGGGCCTTTTTAAAATCATGGTGTGAACACAACCTCAAAAAAGACTGGTGTGTGATTTAACTTTGAAGAACTACAGAGGACTGTAATGATGGGCTCCTAATGGGGATTCAATTAAGACAAGACTAATTGCGTTTGAATGTGAGGACCAAGGAGGATCAAGCCATCGAATGGCTCCCATTGATGGCACACAAGCCTAAACCAGCCGCTCGCTTCATGACCCCGATATCAATGGATGCGCCCGGCCAGCGTGTTCAAATCTATTTCGCGGAGGAAAAACAACAGAGCCAACAATGGCTTAACTGACCGAAAAGGTCCATTGCTGAGTTCAGTATGCAGATACGAATCACTGTGTCAAGCAACGACATTGAAAGCAAATGTCAAAAACACAGATATCACGTACGCTCTACATCGCTGAATATCGCCATGGCTACGCGGAAACAAACACAAAAGGAAAGGCCAAGAAATAATGGAGCGGACCCTCTTGTCCTAGAGTGTCAAACAAAGGAAGCGGCTGAGGACACAAACATGTCAGCAATCAACACACTCGGAGCTGGGGGCTTCTCCTTGAGGATCAGGGAATGAGAGGCAAAGTGCCTTTCACACAAGGTCAACAGCGACGCCCGACGCACCTTATTGAATATCTGTGCCTGCTAATGGCCGGGGGGAAGATCCGCCACAATAATTGTCTTCCCTCCTCCCCTTGTCTTTGTCACAAGCGAGAGCTTGAGTAAACCCAGGAGGACGTCCGCACTGCAGGGCCGTCGACTTTACATAAACAGCGACACCGGCGGAGGGCAAAGTCGCTGGACACTCAAGGAAAAACGAAAGAGGTTGAAAAAAGTGGAATACGACAGAATATGGAAGGGGCGAGAAAAAACGACAAATGATTGAGAAAGAGCAGGGCGGGAGGAAAAAGTCATGGGCGTCGGTGGAGGAGATGCTTGGTTGAAAAGCAGTAGTACTGACGGAGTGGTTATATATGGCAGCACTCCAGACTGCTGCCGGCAGCCAAGAGTTCATCCAGTGGCACCTGGAGAGTGAGGGGAAGGAGCTGATGAGTTTCAGCGCCTCACCCAGTCCCTCCCGAGGAACTTCTAATTGACGGCTCGCCCTGGTTCTCTGTCCCACACAATTTCCCCGCACGCCTCTCTGGCTGCCTCCTCCGCCACCTCACACTGTCGCTCCTCTGGTTCGACACCTCCCTCCCCTCTCTTTCTTCCATCCATCCCACAAGTCTCTCTCTCTTTCTCTCTCTCTCTCTTTCCAGGTTTCTCCCACCCCCCCCCCCTCTCTCCCCCCGTATCTCCGGCTCTTTCCTTCCTTCCTCCTCCATGCCGCCGCCGCTGCCGCCGCACCCCGGCTCGGCTGAGCAGGGGCTGACAAGCGGATTTCTTTGCTTTTGCCGTATTAAAGGCACTTTCTGGGCTCTGACAGCCTGCTCTCTCCTGCCACCTCAGCGCTACGGCTTCACACTGCTCTGGGTAGCCACCGCCTCTTGACAGACCACTGTCACTTCCCATCATGCTCTCTGCTGATCGCAATCCACAACCCCCCCCCCCTCACCGCCACGCCACCCTTCCTCATCCGCCACCACCACCACCACCGTCTCCTCCTCCTCCTCCTCCGAACTCTACGCCTCATGCACCCACCCAATCCCTTCCTAGGCGTGCGGCTGGCGCGAGCCCACTTCCATACCAGTGCAATTATTTTTTTTGACAAGCCATCCATCAGCCTTAACTTTAAAAGCACTCTGCGCTGATATCCATTGTTAGGCCCCCACTGCTCCTCCACCCTCCTCTGCCGCCGCCGGCTCTGGCTTTTCTCCCCGCAGATAAAGCTTGCATGAGAGAGTATGATATCAGACATCACTGAACCTACCAAACCATGTAAATTTACTTTGTCCCCGGCTCATGTTTTCAATTTCACGTTCAATTTTTCGGTACATTATGCCGTGGTTGTTGTGCGGCTAATGCAATGTTGTCAGAGCCCATTACGGCGCCGACGCATTAGGTGCCTTTAAGAACAGGTTACGATTGGTATTCTATATGGGTGAAGGGCGCCGGGAGGGACGCGCCATCTGCGGTCGAAGGGGGTTGAATCTTATTAAAAATGATCTGTTCAATGCTCGCGTTCCGCAGCCGGAGCAATTTGGAGGCATTAGCAAAGACACATATGAGAATGTCAGCGCGTCAACTAATGACAAGCACAGGCAAAGGGAGTGCATCTCTGCCAGTCACTAACGCCTGCATGCTGGTGACACAAATTTGATGGTAATCTAAGAAAATGAATATGGAGGAATAAAAAGCTCAGAGTCTCCCAGCAACCCCCCCCCCCCCCCCCCCCCCCCAAACACACACACACACACACACACACACACACACACACACACACACACACACACACACACACACACATACACACACACACACACACACACACACACATACAGAAGCACTTTCATCCATGTGAATCCTCTGTGTGTATGTGTGTGTGTGTGTGTGTGTGTCCTGCATCGTGTCATTTGGCGGTCTTACACTTGGCCTACATCACAGCCAGCCCTGCCCCACCCCTTGTTAAAACGGGGGCATGTCAACAAAGTATTCTCTCATCACTGATGGTCTGGTGCGTTCAAACAGCAAGCATTAGCTTGGATGCATAATGAAGTGGCTGCATTATGCGAGGCTCCTATGACACACGCTTCCGTCCTGTACGGTCCGCACTAACCCTTTGAACAACAAATGGCCCAGTGAACATAAACAGGACATAGCCATGGGAAGGCCATGAATAAGGAAAATCACAAGTCCCAACATTTACAATTTACGTTTGGTCATCTCATGGAGGCTTTCATCCAAAGCGACTCCCAAGTGAGGCAGAGAACCGTCATGGCATACACTGAGAATTGGAGTAACTGCTAAATATTCCAAGTGCCGCACAAGCAAGTTCCTAGAAAAACAACAACCAGGCAAAGACCACAGTCGCTGTATTGGTGTATTGGTTGTGTGTACATGTATGTATGTATGTATGTATGTATGTATGTATGTATGTATGTATGTATGTATGTATGTATGTGTGTGTGTGTGTGTGTGTGTGTGTGTGTGTGTGTGTGTGTGTGTGTGTGTGTGTGTGTGTGTGTTATGTACTCAGAGCATAAACATACTCCATAGATATACTGCGTGGTCATACTCTGTACATACTGTATACTCTGTGCATAGATATACTTGAACATTTCCCAAAAATTTCCCTCACATGTTATCTCTCCGAAGTTAAATATTTGAGCCAATTGTTGTTAGACATTGTTTAATGTATAACTTTATGGCATTAAGTCTGGAAAACAACATAATGCTTAAACAGCACAACTGAGCATTAATGCTATACAGCAGAAAAGCTGTAGCCAAGTAAACACTTTGTACTTTAAGTCAATTGCATTCAAAAACCACCCTTCAACAAAAAGGAAACACAATTAACACGCTGGTGCCAGCATGTGTCTGGCTCACTTAATGAATATCAAATTACACACAAACAGTTATAAATCATCATTATCCTCTAAATTTTAATTGATCCCACAATTAAACATGACAAATGCCACGCATGGCAATTCCTGACTATATTCCTCACGGAAAGGCACTATTTGTCTCTCTCTTGTGCCGGTGCGTCATAGCTAATTTCACATTGTGCGTACTGCTAATTAACAGGGATAGACAGGCGTTTTTAGCTAAGGGTAATTTCTTTTGTTTACAGCAGGGAGCCGTCTGTTAAAAATAATTTCCATGGCCCTCGGAAGGTTTATTTGCTCTTAATAGCGTCTAAATTCAACCCGTACTTTGAATTAATGAGTGACACTTTAATTGCCGAATAGGTGTAGGTTACATTTCCCAAAGTTAAACTAAATTAAACTAAATTATATCAAGTGAAGTCAACACATATCAACGGTTGTTTCGGTTTGAAGCATTTATCGAAATACCGGCATTCACAATCAAACCGGGAGCTTCACATTAATATTCATATGAACACTACTACACAAAATAGCATCTGCGCCCTACGTCAAAAGCCTACCAGCGTACACATGTTTGTTGGTGTGTTTACTCAAGCGTGTTTGTTTGTGTTGTGTGTTGTTATTTACACCTCATCCAGGTGCTGATGCCCCTGCTCGCATTCAAATAACCTGCCATCGGAGGAGGGGGCCCCTGGCAATGGGGGACATGCAGCCACGCAATGCATCGCATCGTACCGGCATATGGTTACCCAGCATCCAGATGGCTCCCCACTTGTCTGCAGACTGACAACTTTGCTCTTCCGTTACCCAACACTAGTAATTAACTATAATCAAGTAGGTGTTAATTAAACCTAATGAAACCATTTCAGGCCGGGTCTGAACCCAACTATTTGGCAATTACTTGTAATTATAAGCACTAAGCGCTTGTGCCCCTCGATCTGGGCTGTTGTGAGAGCAGGCAGCCAATCAGGGAGCAGCAGAGGAGGTTGAGTTGTTTGGCTGAGGGGCCCATTGTTTTCTTTAAGAATTTGGCAGGTTCAAATGCCGCTGCTTCCTGATTGGCTTATGAGTCCCAGCTGTCTGATAGCGAATCACAAGGAGAAGAGAGCGCGACAATGCCTGGCAACATGGCCGGCAGTGCTCATTTCCAGAAGGAGACGGTTGTTAATGTTCTTCACTGGTACACAGGTCCCAGCATTACCTTGAGGTACACACATACACACACACATACCTCACAGACACGCTTGCCCACATGCACACACCAACACACATACACACAAACAAGCACACACAGCTGGAAGTGATGAATACTTTGGGGAAATTAGAGCTTTAAATGCACTTAGCCAACAGCAGCATAGAGAGAATAACACTAGGATATATGATAATAGAAGACGCACAAACAAGAAGGAGGTTTGGCTAAGAGAGAGAGTTATAGTATGATAAATAAATAGATAAATAACAAGTGTCAGCTTCCTATGCTAGCGAGATATGGGAATATTTCTTGGCAGAGATGAGGGGTTTTGGAAAGTGAAGTTTGTGTGGGCCGTGCTTGTCAGAGAAGTCATGAAACTAGTCGATAACAACAGGAAGTAAGAGGAGAGAAAAACCTAAATTCAAAACGAAAAAAAAATACACTGCCATTAAATAGACTGCCCATTATTGAGTGGAATTAATTGATGTTGATAATATGACACACTTTGCTTCTAACTACCGTATGATTGAGTTTTCTTTTTTTTTAAACTAACTAGCTAGCGTCAAGCTACACATACACATTTGAATTCAATTAGTTTTCTTTCATACAGTGTAATCATTTCATTCATTCCTCCTCGGGCTGTATTACAAATTATCTGTATTACTTCAACATCTAGAGAGAGAGAGAGAGTGAGTGAGAGAGGGAGAAACAGAGAGAGCGAGGCAGAGAGAGAAGTGGAGAGAGATGCACAGCGACAGATTGTTATGGAAACAACTCTTCCATTCTAAGCGGAGCTCAGTCAACCAAATAATGATCAGTTCCTGGGCCTGATCGGAGCACGCAGGAAAATCTTTGACATAGAACAGACAAAGACATAGACAAAAAAACATGGCCAGTGTTTACTGAAACCAAATTTAAAATCTGTAGTACTTACCCGATGAGGGTTAGGGTTAGGGTTAGGAGGATGTTGATGGTAACAACAGATGCATATCATTTGCTTGCTATGTACATGCAATTTCCTTGCTGACAAGTCATGCCCAGCAGAGGCAAAACTATTCAAAAGAGCTGTTTCATAATTTCAACTATAAAATTAGAAAACAGCTGTATTTATACACTCTCCCTGATAATAAATATGACTGTAAGCAATATTGTATGATGTCAGCTCCATTCAAAAACATTTAAACATAACACAAAATAGTAAAAACAAAAATCTGAAAATGATTCAGGGGCTTAGCAATAAAGCACAAGGATTATAGGAGGGAAAATTGAATTGGTGAACTTTGCGGTGCGACCGGTCTGTCTCCAGCACCACATAGCTCCATACTTCACATCTAAACATGGGAGTTCAGACATGACGGTCGGGCCCGCTGTAAATTTGAGTGCCATGGGATGTTCTAATTAAAGAGCGGCTGGTGATTGTAAAAGCAGTTGGTTTTTCCATGGGACTTAGGAACTCATCTGGAAGGAGGAGGCATCAACAATGCTGTAAATAAATCATGTACAGTGAGGTGGTAATTACATAGGCCATAACCCAGGGCCAGAGCTTACCCATAATTACTGTGGTCCGGTGTAATCAGCAGCCCATCATACGCTCTGAGCTGCCGGAAAAGTATTCAGCTTCACCCGCCACCACCGTCTCCCCTCCACCCTGACCAGCACCCTGCCCCACCCAATACCCCTCATAAAGACACACGACACATGACTCATGAGGCAGTCCTAAACCACAGCGGTTAACGTGTGTGTGTGTGTGTGTGTGTGTGTGTGTGTGTGAACAAGAGAGAATCAGGTATGTACTTAAGTAAAGTTACTTAAGTTACTTAAAGAAATAATAAAACAGACTGCACTACAGTTTCCATAGTGTCCTGGCAGTGTCCTGGAGTTTGGCATTGACCCTTCAAGGTTTAGTGGTCCGGTATTGTATGGTAGCCTACAACCAAAATGCTAATATTATTAGCATTTTATATATATAATATATATATAATTGTTATTATGGCTACGGATGCATAGTTGTGGCAATCAATCTGAAGTTCTATGGATTCCCAGCCTGGACTGTAAAAACCCAAGCTTTGTCTCTCTCTCTCTCTCTGTCTCTGTCTCTTTCACTGCGTGGTGATAGGGGGGCGTGTGGCGAGGTGCCGAGGCCCAGAGATGCTGCCTGTCAGTGGGATGAGTGATCACTGAGGCCGGCCTCTAAAAGGATTGCTGGTGGAAATAAAGACGCCTGCGCGTCAGTTGTGAGCCCCGTGAGAAGGACCCATCAGACAAGTGAATGTCTATTGACAGGACGGAGCAGGGGCGAGAGTGGGAGACGGAGGTAATGACAGAGAGCGAGAGAGACAGGGAGAGAGAGAGAGAGGGATAGAGAGAGAGAGACAGAGACAGACACAGAGACAGAGAGAGAGAGACAGAGACAGAGGGAAGGAGAGGTGGAGGTAATGACAGAGAGAGCGAGAGAGAAAGAGAGGGAGGGAAAGATAGAAAGAGAGCGATTGAGAAGGGCATAGAGACCAATAGAGAAAAGGTGATTGATAATGGGAGAGAGAGGGAGACTGAGGAGAATGAGAGAGAGAGGGAGACTGAGAGAGGGAGACGGAGAATGAGAGAGTGCGATAAAGAGAATTATTTTGAAAGAGAGAAAGAGAGATAATGGAGTAGAGAAATGGCTGGGGGAGAGAGGCAGAGTGATTGAGATAGAGAAAGTGAGAGATTGGGGGAGAGAGAGACATTGAATAAAAGAGAGAGAGAGAGAGAGAGAGAGAGAGAGAGAGAGAGAGAGAGAGAGAGAGAGAGAGAGAGAGAGAGAGAGAGAGATACTGATTGGGAGAGAGTATCAGAGATAGAGAGTGATTTAAGGAGATAGAGAGAGGGAGAGAAGAGAAAGAGAGGCAGAGAGAGGTAGAGAAGAGACAGATAGAGGAAAGGAAGCGACAGAGACCTAGGGAGAGAGGGAGGGGTGGTGGCTGAAGTCTCTCACCTTGGCACTGAGCAGCAATGTCAGCCGACCCGGTGGCCATCACTCTCGGGCCGCTGTCCGCCATATTATTTAAAGCCAAACAAATATCAGCGTGCCTGAATGTCACCGCAAGGACACCGGCATCCCAGATGCTCATATCCACCAATCAGTGTCCAGGGTTTCAAATCGCCCCCTTTTCTCAGACCCCCAACCCCCACCCACACCCCCGTCGACAAATCCATCTTCCTCGTTCCGCCACGCCCTTCCTCCGCACCACCCACCGCCCCCTCCCATCCGACCCCATGACTAGCGCACTGAGGGGTGGGGACCCGGCGACAGATTTACAGCCCTGCACACCCCCACCACCACCACCACCTCCATCACCACGGGCTGAGCGGCGATTTATTGACATTAGTTGTCAGCTTTGGTTTTGAGAAAGTGCACATAGAATTAATTTTAACTACGTCTTAATGTTAAATATCCCGGAAACACTAAATTTCATGGTAGGTGATGCTCAGAGCCACATAAGCATATATCAAGTGCTTGGGGTTCATTTTTTGCTTTTTTGTTTTTTTCCTCTTGGGTAATTTAATAAGAAGCCGCTCGTAATGGCTCCATCTCTGCCGTTAATTATACATCCTTAACGGTGACGAACGATCTCTGGAGACTGTTTAATGCATCGAAAGTTTGAGTGATTCAATTTCATTGTTTTCACTACTTATTAATGTCCTATGCGTGACAAATCTCCATAGGCTACAACACAACTGGAACTGGAATCGTTGTGTCTTTCTGCATGGACGGGGTATAAATAAAGAAAACATGGTTAGCCCGGACGGACGTTTGACTTGAGCTAGCCAGCTAGCTAGTTTTATGCACAAGTTGGGAGAAAGAGCTGGTGTAGGGTTTCTGTTTGCAGTTACTGTCTTTACTGATTGTGTGTGCTCATAACATAATAATAAATGTTTGACATTGCTGGATAAGGGGTGTAATTCAATAAATATTCCACATGTTGGCGTCTCCATATGAATCAGGTTTCTGGAAACTTCCAACCGTTGACAGAAACGCCGGTTGGTGGGATCACAGGAAAACATCCAAATAGATCACAAGCTCGCTCACGCATATAAACATGTAAATCTTGATCGATTTGTACTTGCCTCTTTCTCCTTTCCAATAACAGCTGCTGTGAGGGGCCGCTGAGCACAAGCGGCCATAAAAGTATGTAAAATAAATTAGGAGAGCATAATGAGCGGCTCCAGCGATTCCTCCATAAATATAACATAACGACCACAACTAAAATGTCAGGGAAGCCTATAAATCAATATAGCGGCAACAGACCTCGGCCTTTATGTATGGAATACAATCATATTTATAAATCTCCTCTCTTCTGTTGGGGGGGAGGGGGATGGACAGAGGTGAAAAAAGAGGGGGGGGGGGGGGGGGGGAGAAAGAGGGAGTGAGATAGAGGGAGAAAGAAAGAGTGAGAGAGAGTGAGGCAGAGGGATAGGTAGAGGGAGGGGGGCGGGAGAAAAAGAGACATATAGCGACGAATGGAGAGGGGGGAGACAGAGGAAGGGAGAAATAGAGAATAAGGGGGGATGAGGAGAGAGGGAGAGAGAATTGAGGGAGGGAGACAGAAGATAGAGAGAAAATATAAATGAAGGAGAGACAGAGACAGAGAGAGAGATGAAGGAAAGAGAGATAAAGAGTCAGAGAGAGGGATAAAGAACAGAGAGGGAGAATCAGAGAGGGTTGGAAGTGAGGGAGAAAGATGGAGGAGAGAGATAGAGATAAAGGGTGAGAGTGAGAGAGGAATGATAGAGGGGGAGATAACAGAGGGAAGCGGGAGAGAGTGTGAAAGAAAGAGAGGGAGGGAGAGAGAGGTATGGTATAGAGGGAAATAGATGAAGGAGAGAGATAGAGAGAGGAAGAGAGAGAGAGATAAGAGGTGAGAGGGGGAGAGGGGAGGAAGTGAGGGAGTGGGTGCAGCTCGGCCCAGGTCTCACACAGGGGGAGGAAGGTTTAATATGTGTTCCATGTGATTCATCACCGTGACACGGACACCTGAGGCCGCAGCCTGCTCCATTTCTACTGCCTAAATGGTTTCTTGGGGACTTTCCGACACACAGGGAATGGCTACACTTGCAACACACACCCACACACACACACACAGTCAAACCCATACACAAACCTGCACATGCACACTAGTACACACAAACACAGACACACACACAAAAACACGCACACAAACATGCCCACACAGACATGCGCACACTTGCACATTCACAAGCACATTCTAACACACACACACACAGAATAAACACACACACACTAGCACATGCACAAACACGGACACACAAGCGCTTATAACCCAACCATAAATACACCAACAACAAACATGTGCACACAAAAACCCATACATGTGCACAGAAAAGACAGAGAAGCAAGGGAAGGTAGAAACAGAGAGGAGGACGTCAGCGAGGTAGAGGGGGGTGGCTTGTAGAAAAACAGATGGCTAATATTGCGTAAACTGAGGGGTATGTTGTGAGCCAAAAAGCCATCGAGAAGGTGAGCAGGCGGTGAGAGGAACCAACTCCCGCTTGAAGAGGGGCAGAATTCATGGTTGAAATTTGATGATTGAGATTGCAACTCTATTTCAAAACAGCCCAGAAGCAGAGGATGTATTCATGGATTCACCAGCCACTACACTCCAAGAGGGCTACTTCAAACTAAATTATACTTGTTATCTCTACCCCCGTCAACTTTTACAGCTTTTCCAAACTTCACAAGTGCATGGCGAGCTCAGGCCCTGGCCTCTCACTGCACGACTTGCCGTGTGCTAGGCCTGGTAATCTCCACCTCCAATCTATATCGGGTGAACTCGCTGTACAATCTGGTGGCCCCGTCGCCGTGACAACAGTGTGTCGCCATTTTGACAACACGACACAGAGATGTCAACTGTTGTCTGACCACCGATCAGCTCGGTGTTAGTAAAAGTAAATGTAGCACAACAGCATTCTGTATACAGTGACACAGTTATTCAGATAGTAGATGCGACAACATTAAAGGAAGTTAGTTAAGGATAACATAATGAGGAGTGTGTGATAGCAAGCTGGTAGAACATTTATTGGGGGACACGGGCATAGACACATATGCACACACATAAAATAACACATCCACATGCAGTCTATTGCTACACATATTGTGACGTTGGATATATTTTAATGTATCCTCCAAAGACCCCCTTGCAAACTGGTTTGGGATTGGTCCAACAAATTATGATAATGAATAGCTGTGAATGTCTACGATAGACAACCCAATCATTGACCCTTTAATAGAATGTAAACAAGATCCAAACACAGCCCTAAACCAACCCAGTGGACACTGCTGCTGCTTGTATGCGTGTCATCTCACATCTTTCCAAGGTGTTTGTACTTTCCTGTCTGTCAGCCGAGGCCTCTAGAGGTGGCTTGTTTAAGAAACAATTAAAGGGGAATAGCGAGCCATTTGGAGCCGCAAGGCCTTGTTGGGCAGGCCAGCGGGCTGCAGTACCTTTCACTGTTGATTAATAACACTGTCACCCCGGCACGGCAACGTAATTAATAGGAGCATGGACTTCTAATTCCAATGACTTCCACACCGAGTGGATTTCATTTGATTTATGATGGCTGGAGACTTTGCATTTTATTAGTTGGGTCCAGTCATTATTTATGCTGATGACCAATTTCAGTGGGTCGCTATCATCTAACTTGCCTCTAATCAAAGGGAATTAGGGTTCACTGCATTATTTAGAAGTGGCTAATTTGTCTTTGAAAGCGGGGACGAAAGATTGGTGAGCAGTTGACAGAGGAAAAAAAAAGAGTGTTGTGTTGTACTCGATATAAAGTCCAATCCGATACTTTTAGGATGTGGACTTTAAATCAGTTAGCGGAAAGACAATGAGGCACTTTATTAAATACAATACTTAATGTTGAAGCCAAACTAATCCAAACAAAGGGACGACATGGTTATCAAATGGATTTATGCGATCAATAAACCACTCTGTTTGTCAAAGGCATTCAAATCGGCATTTAACAAGAGAGAAAACAAAGTATATGTGAAGATGACCACGTAAATGAAAAGCTGTGTCAACACTTGGGGCGGCCATTATCCCTATTAAAGTGACATACAAGCTAACAGGTGCTGTGTTAGGCTTGACAAGACTAAACAAGAATAAAGCGAAAGTGTGTGAAACGGCCCCAGACATTTAGGACCCCAAATGCTCCAACCTCCACTGGCTGCCAGCCCTATAAGCACTACTTCAAAGTGCCTCCCTCTCTGTCGATAATGAGTCTGAAGCAGCCCTAATTTGGGAGAATGATTGGGCATCATGTTGATCGGATGCAGCCAAGAGGCAATGGATCGACATATCAAAGCCAAACATCTATCAAAGTGTCAATATTTAGGCTCATGTTCTCCGGCTCCGAGCCAATGGCTGTTTAACATGATGCATTACTGTATTGACTGTGGCCCAGCTCTTAACACTTGAGACAGGAATTATGGACAAGATTACTTGATTTATTAGTCTTTTTTTCCTTCTTCAAAGGGAGTCCATATATCAAGCTGGAAGAAATATCAATGACGCCGTTCCTGATTGGTATTGATTCCAACTGACGGTACATTGATTAGTATTGGCCGTACGTGCAGACGCTACATGCTGCAAGCTTTGAACTCATACAATAAGGAAAGAGCAATAGCCACTATTTAAAGGCACACTTTTTATCATAGCTTAAATGCAGTATTGAGGTTCTGAGATCCTCACCATACTGATCTCTCAATATATAATGGATCTGTCTCTCAATACATTACATCTATTTCAACTCGCAGTAGGTATACAGAAATAAATTACCTACCTACACTTCATAAACGGCAGAAGGATTACTACAGTGAATGCCTTGAGCATAGACTCCGCAAGTCCCTTTAGATCAAAGTCCAACCGAGAACAATTTACTGTAAGGAAAATGAAAAATGCACTCCTAGGGCATTCCACAAGAGGTCCAATGCAAATCAGCAGACTCCATTTGTTTGTACCTTCCCCTCACCTGATTCGACGAGTGATAAATTGCATTTGCCAAAAGCACAGGAGGCTAAGCATTCCTGACATGTATTTTATTGATTTGCATGTTTGCTATTTTTGCATGTAATCCAGTTTGTGAGGGATTTCATGACGTAGGCAAATTGAAGACACAGTGGTGCGACTTTGCGGAGAGAGAATTGGAGGAGCCATCTCTAAGGGAGGCAAAATGGTGCCGGGTATGGGTGCAAGGGAGATGCGGGCGACTGGTGGATTCTGGGAAGCTCTATTAAGATTTATAGGTGGTGGGATTCGGCGGGCCCCGGGCATTATTCATGGTAAAGCCTTTCTGTCTGGGCCTGTTTATAAGACGAGACAGCGATGACAAAGATGGAGGCCTCTACAACAGGGCCAGGTTGCTGGAACATGGGGCTAGCTCACCTGGCTCAGCCACACCAGCTGTAGCAAAAGGCATGAGGCACTAGGGCCAAGATAGTTGGACTCCGGGTTCAAAGGTTCTGGGTTCGAAACCCCAATTTCCAATGCCTGCCTGTACCTTTAGTATACCTGTAGGAATCAACAAGCAAGATGCCTCTACCTGCTCAATAATGACATGTACAAAGAATGCAAAGTTGCTTTATCTAACATTTTGGATAAAAACCTTAAAAATGTATCCAAATTACCCCAAAATGTATAGCACTGTGTCAAACAATTCTAATAACTTCTGTGTATTATATTGTCTTTTGATCCTCTCTTTGGTCTGAATATTTAATTTCTGTGCCCATGATAATTCCCAAGATTCATAATAGGTTAATAAATTGATCATGGATTAGTGAATTTACCTCCTCAGCATGGCCTAGCATAGTTAGCTTCACTAGTCATGCGGCCAAGGCTCACTTGAAGCACAGCACACCGTTCGGTACTTTTAAGACACCGTGGATACATTGCGTTTACTCAGCAAATTTCCTCCCGGCGCCACACCATACTTTATTTGGTCTTATTAGATGAAAAAAAAAAACACGGGGATCACCTTCAACTTTATTAATGACGGTACTCGGGATGAAATATGCTGGTAAAAATCGGCAACATCTGTTTGCTGCATTCACTCTGCGGCAGGCCCCACCTATTCCTCATGCCTAATGATGCTGATCCACTCTGCGAATTTTTACGGACAAATGTGTATTTGGCCACATTCATCATCCTGAATGAGCGTTCCTGATGAGCCATCCGCCCGCCTGTTTGGCTCCTTCTTCTTCTTCTGCCGCCGCCGCACGCTAACAAATGACAAACTCCCTGCCACATGTTTTTCATTTGGACGTTATGGAGAGAGAGAGAGGAAGAAATAGAGAGAACAGAAAGAAAGAGAAAGAGAGAGAAGAAGAAAGAGAGAGAACACAGAGAGATAGAGAGACAGAGAGAGAGAGAGAGAGAGAGAGAGAGAGAGAGAGAGAAGAAGAAAGAGAGAGAGAGAGAGAGAGAGAAGAAGAAAGAGAGAGAACAGAGAGAGAGAGAGAGAGAGAGAGAGAGAGAGAGAGAGAAACAGAGAGATAGAGACAGAGAAGAAAGAGAAAGAGAGGAAGAAAGAGAGAGAACAGAGAGATAGAGAAAGAGAAAAAGAGAGAGAGTGAGAGAGTGGTAGAGGGGGCGGCCAATGGGATTTGGAGGATAAAGAATGGGCAGCTGCAAGGGAGGGGGGAATGCAGGCGATGACGCCCATTCGGTTTCCCACCCCAAAAAACATAGCATCGCGCCCCAAAACAAATCTGACAAATTATATAATGCCTTAAAGAGTGGTCACACAACGGACCCCATGTCACCACCGACTAAAACCCAAATCCTTGATGATAGACATTAGCAGTGGATGGGGCTCTTTTCAGTTTTTTTACTGTGGGTGAACTTTGAACCCCCATCTGTCAAGGCCTGCATTTTCCCCACGGAGCAAAAACATGAAAGGGAAAAACTGAGAATCGCGTAGTTATTATGAAAAATGTTAACTTGGAATAAACAAGTCAATAGTTGCGAGTCCTGGGGTGCTGCAGCACTACTAATAAATCAAGCTGCTTTTGATGTGCAGCTGTTTAGGAGTTCACCAGGGAACACGAGTGCGTCAGGCCCTACAACTCGCTGCCTGTTTCCCTCAAAGCATGGGAATCAAAGTCAACTGCATCTGCGGGGAGATATGAGAGAGGCAAATAGTTTCTTGGGTGAAAAGAAAATTTGTTTGACCTTTTCCATGGTTCCATAAAGTTCCATTTTATACATTGGAACTTCTTATACTTGCATGCACATTAATTGTCTTCCGGGCCAAGCCATGGCCTGTTTTTCTGGGTGGCAGAAAGAACTCAATAAACCAGAAGGTAACGCCGCCATTACCCAGAGGTAGAGATGCATGCTAGCAGTCAGATAAACATGTTCAATGTGAGCCGGTGTAAAACTATCTGTCACACAAACAGCTGGAGATCCTCAGCCGGTATGGCAAGTATAGATCATATCAAGGAAGGACAACAGACACAGCTTGACACCCAACCCCAGGCCTCAACGCTTGACAAGTGTAAATGCAGACACGCTATTTATTGCTGGTTTCCAACATACAGTACCCCAACCTTCTGTTCAGATGCAACTCCTACGCAGTTGCCAAAGTCACTGTCGCTGTCCTTAAATATATTAACTACCATTTTTTAGAATGCATCTCAATAGACAGCCAAACAAACCATTACTTTGGTAAATTATTATCATTATTACCTTGAAATTAGTCTATGCTGGCACAAGAGATCCTCTATGTTGTTAAAGTGCATATGTTTTTCATGGCCATTTTCTCATATCAACTTCTGCTACGTCTCCCATAGTGTTGTCTATTCTTATTATCACGCTTTGGTAGGTACAGAATACAGAAAGCCAAGACTGGTTAGTGAGATTTAAAAAATTGGGCAAATTTGACGCCTTGCCATATTTGCATGTGCTGAAAGTGAAAGTGAAAACTGTTGGATAAAAAAAGAATCTCACTACATTTGCAGTTAGCGGCCTCCACCATGCTCCACTTCATGTTGAATGAACCCCAGTGGGCCTGTGATGTCTAAAGGAAACACGTGTCTTCTTTGCTGGGTATCTGATCCGTGCAATGAAGCCCCGCTCATGACAAAGTCAGTCCTTTGCATGCATATTAAACCGGCTGCTTGCGAGAGAGTCAATTCATTAATGCTAAAACAAACAGCCCCATGTCAAAGTAATAGATGAAGGTGGAAATGTTTATTAGGGCCATGTTCTGCATTATGAACTGTGAATGATCAATCACGTAGCCAGCATATTACTCCAATTTTCTCTGGCCTCAGTAACAACAAAGTTCACAGACACCAAATCACTTTCAAGGGAACCCGGGGGCTACAAGTACTAGACTGCTATATGAAACATTCATAATTTATGTGCATTTGATGCAGTGATATGTAAAAAACTTCAGAAGAATTTTAATGGGCTTGAGGCAAAAAGGGGAGAGAGAATCTCGGAGACGGTTGTTTTTCGCGAATCATTTCTGAATTGAACATTTTTGAAAAGTCTCCAAAATAAGATGAAATCTGAATTTGCAATCGTCCAGATGGGAATTACATCTTCTTTAACTCATTTATTGATTAGGTGCCTGGTTGTTACAAGGAGGGGACCAGCAACGCTGTCCCCGACAGTCAGCTAAAGAAAGCCATTGTCTTTGATCAATGCCTTCCCACAAAAACAAAATATAGATTGATACCACACTTCAGAAAATCCTTAAATTGAATTAGACTAAGATGAAAGGCTTGTGCTGTAACTGAACAACATACACACCGTGTTCATATTTTATTCAAGGTAGGGATAGAATAAATCACCGGACGCTATTAGGCCTGTCCCCACCTCGCAAATGGAACAGTAATCCGTTTATCCTTCAAAACCGGTTCTGTTTGGCTAGATTATCGATCATGAGACTGATATTTTATGATAGTATTTTTTCCCCATTAACTTCTGTTCATTGGAATAAATGAGGGTTGTTTAACAGACTGGTGGCACGCCCTGTGCTAAGAGTGCACTCTTTCTCCGCGGACCAAATGTTTGCACTGATGCCCGCATAGGGGGGGAATCATTTGAAGAAGCAGCCTGCGTCCGCACGTTAATTTGTCAGCCCATTAGAAAAAGTCTGTGTTGTCTGTGATCCAATCTGGGCACATGGGAGTATACCCCTGCACAGTGAGCAGCCATTTTGAAATCAATTCCATGTCAGGTCTGATCAGTGGCAGGGGGGACACGGGGTGGACTAAGAGACATGGACAAGTCAAGAAGACAAGACGGAGACGAAGGGGGAAGGGGGAGCGCAGAGTGATAAGACAACACAGTTATCTTCTGGATGCAGAAGCAAAACATGCAGAAGCAATGTAAAAATACATAAAAAGCAGTCCCATGAAATAAACTACAATCTGGAAGTGACTGAAATGTTTGAAAATAGACTATTTTCACTGTGTCCTGATACTAACCATTCAATATTAATGGCTAGTATATTGTAGTCTCTCCTCCTTCACACTTGTATTATGGGCCTTTTCATTTGTGTGTGTGTGTGCGTGTGTGCGTGTGTTGCTATTCTCATTTCCGGACACTCGGTACAACTTCACAAAGTCAAACTAAGTAACACACTGAACACTGCAGAGTGCCTTGGAAATCCCTAAGCCCGCATCCCTCAGTATAATTGCTCAGCAAAGACTTAAGGGACGATACTGTGGAAATAAATATTTCTTGATTGTGCAATTTAGGATGAAAAAGCACCAGTCAAACTAACCATTCCCCAATCCTGAGATGATGAAATCCACTTTCCATTCATTACCCTTTCTCTTAGAAAACAAATCTATGGGGGAGGCCCCGGATTACAAGTGGTTAAGCTTGTCACGGGTTTCCAATTTCTAGGGAGCATTTATCTTAAGATATATACTCCTTTTGCTAAGTAAAATGACTTATTCTGTTTCCAACAGGAAAGACATTGATAGGGCATTAGGGATTTGTGTTCCAACTCAAAGCAATTGCTTTTTTCCCCCTCCTCTTCTCCCACAAGTATGTATTCCGTTTGTGGTCTCGGACCAAAATATTATTCGAGGCAAGATGAATCACAAAAAGGCGCAAGTCAAAATGCCATGTGTTTTATGATCCAGCACGGGGGGCCGGCCTGATAGCTCCACTTCACCGTTTGAAAAATAAATAAAGAAATAAAGCGCGTCTGCGCTGTAGATCTCAGACGAAAACTGCCTTTTGGTGTTGCTGTTTGTCGCTGACGAGAGTGTGATGAATGTGACGGCTGTCATGACGCACGTCAGCTGTCTGCATCGCCGACACTTGACAGAATGATCGGCTCAGAGAAGAGAAGTTCATCCGTCTCCCTAATAAATCCATTGTCTCGTCTCTCCCCGCGAACAGGGGCTCCGCGATGACGGACCGAACGCCACGCTGCCAAGCTACTGAAGTGGAATATTGTACGCTGCCGAAAAACTAATTTAGTTTTAACTGAGAGTGAAAAATGAGTTGATGTGTACGAGTAAACAATGTGACATCCCTGGTCCCCCTCCCCCCCACTCCCCGTGGCAAACTATTGACAGTTTGGACAGGAAGCAAAGACAATTGAAAGGATGCAATTACACACACTACAGGCCCGAAAATAAATGCCTATTTTAGGATTTCAAGGGGGCAGGGTTGTGTTTCAGAATCAAATTAAAATCAAGAGGCAGATCCAGTGGAATATTTAAAAAAAAGCATTTGTCCTTGCAGTTTTGCAAACAAAAAATAATCAAACATACAAATGGAATACAATACAAACAACATGAAAAAAAGGCTGACGGGTTAGGCCTACATTATATTGTTGCTATTATGTGACAGACTCGAGTATGTTGTCAATGTATTTTTTTGTTGAATCAGCAAAGCAGATCATGATGCTGAAAGCTCTCTCTATAAGAGCATACAGACGAGAAAACAACAGCCTTGTAAGTGAGGGAAAAACTAAAATGGAGGCAGTACTCGAGGCTGAGCATGAGAGTGTTGCCATCAAGGCAACAATGCATCCTTATGTACCCAAACAGAAGCTGTTGAATGAAGCCCAACAGCTTGTGGAGAAAGGGGAGTTTAGGGGTCATGCAAACTCGCAGCAAACTAGAGGGCTACAGAAACAAAGGAGGAGCGATCGTCTTTTCAACCTCAACGCCTGTTTGTTGAGAGGGATCCCAGGCATCACGGCACATCTATCCATCGCTCCTCCACACAGACGGGGCAAAGAGAGTGGGGAATAAAGGTTTTTTTACAATACCTCGATGCCATTTGTGTGTGTGTGTGTGTGTGTGTGTGTGTGTGTGTGTGTGTGTGTGTGTTTGATCAAAGTGAGGTCTGTTCAGCAGCCCCAAGCTTCCCCCTCTACTAAGGGACCCCCTGGGGTTTTCGGAATATGTATTTTTTTCCTCTAAACTTTCTCTGTCCTCTTGAGAGCTCATGGTAAACACCCTTCCAGAAGCCAGAAGCATATAGCAGACCAGTTTGTGAACCATAACCACAATAATATACATTCTTTGTTCTAAATATTATTCTTTGTAAGGAGAAGGGTGTTAACAACTTACAAAAAATAAAATAAAACTAACTAAATACCGATACTTCGGAATAAACGATAGCCCATGTCTCACTTGTTTATGGAAATTGACTCCTAAAAATAAAAACATGCAGGGTTAAAGCCAATGGAGATTCACCACAAATAAAATAAACTACAATGAAAGGCTGGCTATGATCTCGAAGCACTTCTGGTATTTAGTGTTCTTCTGAATTCATTAAACCGCATTACTGCAAACAGTTTCCAGTGGGATGCCATTCGGTCAAATCTATAAACTTGCTTCTTCAATCGGTGTTACACAATGCCCATATCTCAGCAAAGCATCATATGGCCTCACATGACTCGCTCACCCAAACGGAAGGTCAATAAGAAAATAAGAGAAGAGTAAGAGTTAGAAGAGAAGGAGAATAAAAAAAAACATCCGCCCACTTTCCCTCTTGCATGTTAGCGCTATGAACCCGGCCCCCCCAACACAGAGGCCCATGCGTCTCGCGGCGGTATCGGCGCTAACTAACCGGCCCATGCTAGGCGCCGTGCCACACAGCGATTATCTCCTCTCCGTGGCATAGACGAGAGTGAACCGACAACCCGCGAAGCCGCTCTTTCCCTATGTATTTTCTAAAATAAACTCTGTCTACAACGCATTCCGCTACTGTGCGCTAGCCGGGGTAATGACATTTGTTTTTGCCGCCGACTTAAGCTCAAAGATCCCGTTACGATGAGCTGTTCCGTGTAAACAGCGATGGAAACCACAGCAGCCTGTGTGTGTGTGTGTGTGTGTGTGTGTGTTTGTTGGTGTGTGTGTACTCACTCACTCACTACAGTGAGGCGTGAACAACTATCGTTGGATCAAATTTGTTTCAATGTCATTCGCGTGGGATTCAGTTTTGTCTGACACAATTCAACAAACATGCCTCAAATTGGATGTGACTTTATTGTCTTTCTCAAGCAACCACACAAAGGAAAACATACCCCGTTTAGTGAGTACAGTAACTCTGCTCAATTGTCTTCAGAGATTGATAGAGAACAGAGAGTGACTCACACCCAAAGGGTACTGGGTTCGATTCCCCAAATGTACGCATCCTTGAGCAAAAGACCTCACCCTGCATACCTCAGCTCAGCAACGACATGCATCCGAGTGACGGGTGAGAGCAGATGCTTAAAGACTAACCATCGTAGCGATCGTTTAAAAAACAATAACGGCAGTGACGGAACTCAAGGGAGCGTCAGGTGATGGGGAGGCGGGAAGGTGTCACACACACACGCGGCGTTCGATCTGTTGTGATGACTGAAGCCCACAGGGCAGGCTCCGCCTAATGGTGACACGTATGACGGCAGAGAGGGGAGAGGGTATAGACGCGCGGCTGGATATCAGACAAGCATGTGATTCTGCTGGGTGAGGCGAGGCGCTGTCAACACGAGTACACTCTGTCGGTGTGACAGGGTGACCTCAGCAGAGGGGGGGGGGGGGGGTGTAACATGCGTCCCCTCAGGCCTAATCTGCCATGTGGGGAGACATTCAGAAGTTTAAATAATAATACGTATGAAATACATTCATGAGTATTAAGTTAAATATTACTATTTTAAGATAGTAGTACTATTATTAGTGTTAGAAGAATAAATGATATTAAGTATATTAGAGTTCTTGGGGAATAACTACAAACAGAGAATATAATCCCTCTAAAAAGCAGAACACAGATTATTTCAGTCCACAGAACTATATTCATGTTTTCCATCTAGAGCAGTGACGGTGCCTTATTCCAGCGTCTTAAGGGGACACCATGAGCAGGAGGAGAAGTTGGGCCCTCACACTTGGCCTGGTGCTGCTGGGGGCCCAGAGGTGCTTCCTATCACCTAGGAAACGTCATGTTCGCGGGCCCTTGGCTGCACCGAGGGACTGGATCATAGGGGGGGGGGCCTCCGTGTGAAATCCAAACTGACTGATCCAGGACAGAGGCAGGATTACACCACTTCCCCGCGCCACCCCTCTCTACCCCTTTCACCCTTGCGTCCTCAATGCTGCTCCCCAGCCACAATGGGGCTCCTGTAAGCGCCGTCGAGTGAGCCGTTAGTGAGCTAGCTAGAGGAGCCGCGGATCGGCCGCTCAGGGGCCCACAGCGGGCATAGCCAAGGGGGCCGACGGGGCTTCATGTTACCCCGGGATCCCTGCCACCTAAAGCCGAGAACGAGCCCTCCACCAATCCCGACCTCCCCCCTACCCCCACCCCCCACCAACCACCGCCACTTCATGCTGCCACCATGAGATTTGCCACCCATCCTCTTTGATCCCGATGCCTTCAGCAGGTCTCCAGCATGCCTCTGGCTGGTTCAGGTGTCAGTCAGTAAGCTCACTGCTGACTGCTGAGGGTTTTTCAGTTTATTAGTTCCAACATGAGCAGCAGTATGCTATGCTGGTTTAACTAGGCTAGGGTTTGAAACCAAGACGGCAATGGCAATACATATAGAGTTTTTGAAAGATATTTGCGTGTGTCTGTTTGAATAGTCAGGAATATTTATATTAGAGAGGACTGCGTGGAGAGCAGTGGAGTTGACATGTCATCCGACGAGATCCTCTTTCCAAACCGAGCCCATGCGTCTTGTTTGTCCCTAGAACTAAACACGAAAGCAAACCCGATACTCGCAAACGGCTGTGCTGTTGTCAACGGCTACTGCACTTGGTTCAAAATGAATTACTTACTCATCTCGCATTTCAGACCATTCAGATCATCACAATTTTTACGTGACAGAAATAATGATGAAGCTGCGTCTCAGCTATTTGACGTTCTGCAGGAATGTGTGCGCTACACAGGTTTAGGCTGGGGTTATATGTAGTAGGTCCACACCCTAGCCATGTGTCAGAAGTGTAACTGTACAAACATACAAATGCACAGGATCTAATTCTCATTAAATGACTGCTACTCATATTTCTCGCATAAACAACTAAGTTGTACTCCAGTTAATTAACTTGAACATTAATTATCATTCATTCATTATCATTAAAACTCATAATAGTTATGAGGATGTATGCTGTAACCATTGATAGCAGCATCTAATGATTCAGTCCATGTTTTGCTACTGAAAAAAAAGAAAGAATCATGTGACACTTTAAGGCGCAGTAGTAGAATAGGTTTTCATTATTATCTTTTCTTATTCTCATTTTAATTTGCTGATATTGTGGATGGGCTAATAATATCTGGCAGCATCTGTCGGCTCTCAAACAGCCCAGCAGAGCATAATGAGTGGCGTTGGGAGCTATCAGTGTGTAGCTGGCCTGTAAATCCCCACTGTGGAGATAACCCACTCAATAAGCCCTTCTACAACAATGAAGCGGTGTCACTTGTGGCCTCTCTGTGACACACAATAACAGCGTGTTATTTGCCTAGGGATGATAATTAAAAACATAATTAACTGGAAACCCATCAATGAGCGTGTCAACGGAGAAGGTCTTTCAATATGGCATTTAACAAATCAATGAGACATTTCACCTAGGGCCACGTGTGAGCTTGTAATATATATACAGTATATATATATATATATATATACATAGATGAAAGATTATGCGTTGGGGTCAGCAGACTCAGCAAGAACTGAAGGGCAATGACACAGGTCTGGACATTAGAAATAAGAGTAACTGCTGGTCGCTCAGCAAAGACCTAATTAACACGGTGGCCAAGTAACGCCGGGAATCTTAGCCGGAGAGGTATAAAAATCAGTTAGCCGGCCCTGGAATCTAGCAGAGAAAATGAGAGCCACTTATCCAATAATGAGAGCTTAATGAGGGTCCCTTTATGTGCTGCAATGTCTCTTTTCTCCCTTGGAGAAACATTTGTCTGGCAGTGTAAATGTGTAGCATGCATCATTTGTACTGAGAGTGAGGGTACTGTAATAATAGCATGAATCACAGAGAGCCTAGGTTGGCGTAATGAGACCTAAATCTCCTAAAACAACGGCGAACTCTGCTGAAACGATGGGAGCAGGATGATGCAGTGGAGGGGAAAGACTAACTTACCAGGGTAAGGCTGCACCCGATCTCAGCGCCGGCGTGTATGGCTTTTGGCAGCGCAAGGGGCCTTACTTCATTTAGCCCTGACAGGCAATTTAATACCACAAAATTACCAAGCTCAGCTTTGCAATTA
Organism: Micromesistius poutassou; assembly: GCF_964030765.1. Lineage (NCBI taxonomy): Eukaryota > Metazoa > Chordata > Actinopteri > Gadiformes > Gadidae > Micromesistius > Micromesistius poutassou. The sequence continues at coordinate 8,230,902 of NC_140277.1, forward strand.
CTTTCCCAGCTCTGAACCTTTTCAACCACTCTGCGGATACAATCTTAAGGGTTATGGCCTCTGAATAGGGCAAACCCCAGGGTTTGAACTTCTACGTTTCCTTGTGCGTCGATTCGACAAGGAAACATGAGAGAACATTGCTACGGATGATAATAGCGCAGCGTTTAGCGGGGGCAATTCCCTCGGTCGCTTTAGTGAGGTTTGAACTGAAACAATTGTTATGATCCAACACACTGGGCTGACATATTGTTTAAGCAGAAGAAATGGCACGGTAGTGTTTGTCGTCATCTGTGTCTCCATAACATTTACCGTATATATATATTACCAGCGTGGGATAGGCTAAATACAAATAGCTTATCCCACATTAGCCTGTCGTACCCCCCCCCCCCCGCCGCGTCTCATGGCACCATGCAATGTAGGCTATATTGCTGTATCCATACAGCATACCGCCTCCAGCCCACCACCCCCCTGTCCTCAGTGGGTATAATCCCATGTCTACAGGCGTGCAGGATACTTTAGTGTAGGGGGGCGGTCGTGCGACAGTGTAAATGTGCGGACGTGCCGGTATCAGATAGGATATCAAACAACAAGCCTGTTGCTTTTAGCTGATCCTCTGGTCATCCCTCATGCAGAAGCCCAGAGGAGCTTTTGAATGTTTTGGGCTGGAGTGCAATGTGATCCGTAGCAGTCCGTAATACTATGCTATCAATACCTAGCGTTAAATCCGGTGTTCCATATTAGATTTGTTTTGGATGGACTCAAACATGTGGCTAAGAATAATGAACGAAGAATAAAAGAACATGTATATTTTATGTGTATATTAACATTATATTGCATATTTTGCCTATTCTCTCGAAGACCTTTCCCACTGTGGTTCATATATATACGATGTCACAAAAATCATAATAATATTTTGCTTTGAATTGTTAAAATCTACAGTGTTATTTTCCAGAAATCGTGCAAAAGGCCAGATCCTGCCAATCAAAGGGAGTAAATCACTCTCCGCAGTCATTCCAGGAAACCCTGTTGGTCCACAGCTAAATATAACCACAGCACCGCTGCACGGCGAGCACCATCACACATGGAAAGAGATCCTTTGGTGATAAAGATACTTATAAGCCCAACACATATTTATGGATAGCATTAAAAAACAAAACTGCTATAAAGAAAATAGCTGACTGCAAAGCAAAAAGAAGAAAAAAAGGAGAAGGAAAAAAAGCCTGAAGAACCCAATTTCCTTCTGGAGCACCTGATGGACACAGTGACAAGCAGATTGCTTTCCACCACCAGTTTTTGGAGCATGTGAAAAATGGGCCGTGCAGTCAGTATGTGGTCCGAGATGACTCATAAATCTTGTTTTATCTCCTCCATGGTGGTAGCAGAAAAGGATGAGTTGCTCCCCCCCCCCATCTCATTCACATGTCTATCTGTCTGTTATCTGTGCCCTTGAGCAAAGATTACTGATGCCCTGTCTTTGATATATGACACACTGCACAGTGCAGCTTTTCATCCTGTGAATTAACCCAGGGAGGAGGAGGAGGAGGAGGAGGAGAGAGGAGAGAAGAGGAGGAGAAGGAGGTGGAGGAGAGAGAGGGAGAAAAAAATACAGACCTGACTGCCACCAGCCAGGGGGGCTCACTTAGTGTTTCATTGTGCTCTCCTGGCACCCCTCCTCGACTCCTATGTTCCTCTGCTCCCTGCTACGCTCAGCAGCCCCCCCCCCCCCCTCTCCCCCCACCCCTGCCTCCATCCACACCTCCCGCTACACCTCCCGTTCTGCTGCTACAATTCTCCCTCTCTCCCTCTTCCCCATCTCCCGGCATCCCTCTCTCCTCACCGACTCCTCTCTCAGTCCCTCCCTTCCTCCCTCCCTCATCTCTCTGCTTATGCATCTCTCCCTCCCTCCCTCCATCTTGACCCACCTCCCTCCCTCTTTACCCACCACATTCCCTCTTCACCTCTCTCCCTCATCAACTCCTTCCCTGCTCCTTTAGCCCTCCCTTCTTCACCTCCCTCCCTCCCTCTCCAACCCCCTCACTCCCTCTTCACCTCCCTCCCTCCCTCTTCATCTCCCTCCCTCCCTCCCGGCTCCTGTATCCCTCCTTCCCTTCCTCCCTCTTCACCTCCCTCCTTCCCTGCTCCTGTATCCCTCCCTCAAACCCCCTCGCTCCCTCTTCACCTCCCTCCCTCCCTCCCTCTTCATCTCCCTCCCTCCCGGCTCCTGTATCCCTCCTTCCCTTCCTCCCTCTTCACCTCCCTCCTTCCCTGTTCCTGTACCCCTCCCTCTTCAACCCCCTCGCTCCTTCTTCACCTCCCTCCTTCCCTGCTCCTGTATCCCTCCCCCCCTCCCTCTTCTCCCCCTCCCTGCCCCTGTATCCCTCCCTCTTCTCCCCCCTCCCTCTTCTCCCCCCTCCCTCCCTCCTTCCCCCTGTATCCCTCCCTCCCTCCCTCCCTCCCTCCCTCCCTGCCATCCTCCCTCTTTCCTCGGAGCACATACTCAGGGAGTATCGCTGGGCAGCCAAGTTTGGTGGCAAATTGTTTATCTGACCTCTGCACGTCTGTGCACTTTATAATCTAGTGTGTGTCACCCCTGGCTCATCCCCATAACAAATAGCCCCTGTCACTCCCTGCTTCCTTTATCAGAGGCAAGGGGTAAGGAGAATGGGGCCACGGTGAGTGCACGCGCCACACACACAGAAAAAGAGAAATCTCCTAGCGCCAAAGAGCAAGAGAGAGCAAGAAGGGAAAAAAATGGATTCAGAGTGACTGATGAGAACGGATATTTCAGTAATGATGCTTCAAGAGCGGAAAAAAAAGAAAGAAAGAAGGATAAAAGGCAGATATTAAAGGAACAAATGGTGGCAGATTATGTGTTAACAGTTTATGTATGTCACGGGCAAAGACAAAGACCTAGAGAGGCTTTCAAGAGAATATTACCCTTGTGTTATTGTCCCCGGTGAGGAATATTTTATTCAGTATACAGGAAAGGCAAACTCGAATGAGACTCAGACTAATGCATCATCTCCCAGTGTATCTGAATAATGGTGCTTTAAATGAGTTAGACAAATAGCGCTGACCACTCTGTGCAATCTAGAACGGAATGTGAAATAATACATTACGGCTGACTGGCCCCAGTAGAAATTAAAAGGCTCTACATTACGGGGTAATAACAATTGCTCTTCCTTCCCCAGACTTCATTAACCCAGAGCTAATCTCCCTACTCCAACGGCCTGATCTTTACATGCTCAGTAAATAGCCGTTTGTGCTGTGTTTGCAAAGGGCCTTCGCAGGAACCCGCCTGTCCACAGAACTCAGTGTTTTCTTTTCCCCTTTCCTCCTGCTTTATCTAAGCAATTCAAAAGGTGCATAAATAACATATTTCACACAGGGGAATGCGGCAATCCATTACCCTAATGGCAATAGCTTGTGATCTATTTCATTAACATGTAGTCTTTAACCCAAACAAATTTGTGCGTTACCCCTGCAAGCTGCCAGGCCATTTACAACATGCAATAAAATACGCTCATTTTTCTTAACCTTCAGAATCACAGAGTGGAGTGAATCACAAATAGTGAAATGCATATAACATTAAGTAAAATGTATGCGTTTGAATACGTTATATATCCATACAAACACCAAAAGAGGGGACTACCCATCTTACAATTGTGGAGACATTAGGACAGAAATAATGGAATCGGGCCAAAGTTAAACGCATACAAAATGAGGCCTGGTGGTTTTTTAAAGAGGGCTCCCGGCTATAGGCTGCACAATAAACCTCACGCCAGACTCTGAGAGTCCAGTGCCAATTGCTGTATATATTTCACCCTGACACCGGGCCGTCAGCTTTTAAAACACGGATGTGGACGCCTGGGTCCATACGTGTGAAATACTGCCATAAACGCGCGGGTCACGGGGGCCTACTTCCTGTCTGCTGTAAGTGCTAATACAACCTCTTTTCATCTGCTTTCCCAACGGCTCCACCAAAATCAATCCACCCTTCCCCCCCGCCCCCTCCTCCCCCTCCTCTCCATGTCGACACAACTGGCACCTCTGCAACTTGTTCCATTTGTTATATCGAGGCCCCATCTGGCCCCCGTCGTTTGGCCAGGTTTCATTTTTTTTTGCATTCAGCCTGCGCTCTAATTTGTCTCTTTTTTTTTTTCTTCCTCTCCGTACAAATGATGTCCGCCGCTGTCCCCAGGCTGGCCCTCGTCGACCACAGAGATAGATTCCCCTCGAACCACCACTCCCCCCCGCCGTCTCGCCGGCGGTAAATCAGCAATGCGGGGGTTATTAATAGATGGCAGCAGATGTTTACCGATTGTTGATTACCAGTGCAGTTGACCAGTGAAAGCTGTTCATAAATGGAATGGAATTTATAGAGTGCGGAGCGCGGCCCTCTCCCGGGCAACATAACAGGGGCAGTGCCAATGCGCTAACGAAGCGTTGGTTCACACACACACACACACACACACACACACACACACACACACACACACAGCTCTCTCTCTATCGCTCTAGCTCGATGTCTCTCACTTACTTTTACCCTCCGTTTTCTCATTTGGAAGGATTCTGACGCGGGCTGCCATATGGCCCAGCCACTAAAGATGGAGGTGTAGCACAGCATAGAGGACATACCGTAGCCTCTCAAATCTCTCAAATTCTCTCTCTCTCTGTCTCTGTCTCTCTCTCTCTCTCTCGTGTCCGATTTTCAACCCAGTTTACTCCCTTCCCGTGGACAGAATGAGTGAAGGCAGGCAACTGTTGGTGCCACAGACACCCTCCTGACAAACACGTAGCAGGGGAAAGTGACATGACACGTCTCACTTGTCACTCAGCGGCAGCCACTGCTGCCAGGGCCGTGAGCCAGCTTTCTGGGCCCGCGTATGGGTGGAGGTCGGGGGGGCCGGGGGAAAGGGGGAGGGCACAGCTTCAGTTGAAATACTTTGCATCAGCACGTCACTTTGAGGGCGGGTTGAGGTGGAGGGGGGGAGGGGGGTAAAGGCAAAACCCAAAAAGCTCCAGTAAAATTGTTAATGTGAGTTTACCATGGCCAGAAAGACATATTAACTATGCTAATATGCTAATGATGTTTCCAAATGTTTTTTGGGGGGAAATTGGGAACTGTTTTTCTGGGTCACCCTTTTGACTCATAAAAAAGGCTCTGAGCACTTTTTTAATGGGTGGAGTGGAAATATGTTGTAAAGTGAAAGTGTGAAGGCTGAACAAACTAAAGAGCCTAATTACAGAAAAAAAGGTAATAGGTATAGCTATTATTATGGGTACTGTTCTTTGCTCATGTTCAAACCTAGAACTTTTTTTTTTGTAAATGTTCCGGTGATACCGTCCACTAAAAGCCTTCTGGTGTCTGGAAGTTGTTGACAATATCTGCGGGATTTAGGAAGACAGACAACAGCCTGTGAGTTATAAAAGTTTAAAGCAGGCCCTTAACAGCAGCGTCACTCTACCCACAGCCTTTTATTACCTAAACACATTTATCCGACCGGTGGTAAATCTTAACAACCCCACTCGACGGAAACTTAACTACTTTAAAGATCATGAGTCAGGAGGAATTCAGCAAAATGCAAAAATATGCTGCTGACGTTAGCTTGATGCTTTCTAAATACATATTGTTTGTATCTAAAGTGTTGCATAATATATACATTCACAGTTCAGCATTGTTCAGCAATATGGTTTAATGAAGCTGCCTTTTGCTCATGTGCACCTGAGAAAAACACTTTCTATTCAATTGGATTCTACATCTTGTTGTGTGTTGGTTTATTGCATGTTTCGTATGGAGTTCAATGTAAAGAATATTGAATTGAATACTTTTGTATGAAAGGGGCAAGATAAATTAAGTTATATTGAATTGTATAGGTCGGTACAAATATATTTATACACAAATAGTATATACATATACACATATATATATTTATAAATCTTCACATATACAATATATTTATAAATACAAATACATGTTTGTATTTATATAAATATATATACACACTATACACTTTTGGTTCTTTCTGCACTTGCTTCACCTGCTTGATATCCTTCAGCCCATTTCTCAGAAGCTGTCAAACCCGCCAAGTATAATATATGGGCTCTCCAATGAGAACAGCTGTAGCCACTCTCTCTACTGCCTTCGCTAGCCTGCCCTGCATGAAATAATACATCAAGATTAATTGATTTCCTGTCACTCTGGGAGAAAAGAAAATTAATTTTCATGTATCCTTTCCCCGGCAACACCAAGCATATGAATTTTGTACATGGCAAGTAATTTAAGTTTTTTAATTATTCATGAGCGCTAAAAACATGATAAAGTGCGCTACAGAAAGGCCCAAGGCCTCAGCCAAGGGCCCGACATGTACTCTGACAACAATGGAAGCACTGAACACCTGTATAAATAATACATGTATTTACATACGTCTCAGTTTGCCCTTGCACTCCCCTCCTGTGACCTGTTTTTTATATCCTTTTTCATCAGTTCCAATTCTCTTTTCCTCCCTTTTCATCGATGCATCTATCCATCTTATATGTACTTATGGTGCAGGCTTCTCATAGTACTAAGTATGAGAAAATGTTGTTTACAGTATATTACACTATACACGTTGCAAAGGCCATGAAAAGGAACGCGTAATACAGAAGCATTAGTATATAAATAGTGAAAGAAGATATTTGTTTTATTTAATAGTATAATCATAGCAAAAAGGATGTGGCAATGCAATACATTCCAAATACTAGAGTACGTTAACTTAGGATGTCATCCCAAAGACACCATACTCAGTTTTTTTTATACTACTATCTATAGAATCTATTATGGATTTTTGTTTCCAAATAGAGCAATAAAAACAGAGGCAATAATAGAACACATAACATGACTGCATAACTACAATAACTGCAGAACATCACCCTGTTCATTAGCCATTTACAAGAAGACAAGAAGCATTAAGCCTACTTCTTCTGAGGACGATTTTGAAAAGATTTATTAAAACAAATACTAATAATAAATCCACAAAACCCATCAGACCAAAACAAAGTCCCCTCCAGGCACAAGGGGGACGTGATAGCGAACCACAGGGGAGGCCAGTCACTCCACAGTGACTTTTTCAATATCCCCCCCTAAACGGCGTGCCGGTGGATGACTGAGAAGTATGTGTGCGTTGTGGAGGTGGCTACAGCCCGCTGTAAAGCCAAGCTTTACAGCGGACCAGGCCTGTCCTGGCCTGTCCTGGTCCAGTGGGCAGGGGCAACTGGGATGGGGGCCGGGGAAACTGGGATGGGGGCATGGGCCTCGTGAGCCAGTCCGGCTCCCAGTTGCGATTCACAGGCTGGACTGCAGACAGACCGTACACACTCTTGGTCCTTCTCCGCGTGTGCTTTGACCAAAACAAACACAGCTGAAGAGGACACATTATTGTGTGGGTGTTTGTGTGTTTATCAATGTGCACATGTACACATTTGTATCATTAGGGCATGAGAATGAGAAGCTTGTTGTGTTTTTTTTTGCTTGGCTGACGTGTGTGTTCGTGTAACAAACTGCCAAAATGCAAATGTGTTTAGTTGCTTCTGCTTTTATGTATCTGTATTTAATATAGTTGCTTAATTTGAAGAACCACTAACTATTTGAACCCTTGTTAGAACAAAGGCATGATTAACGTGCAGGGAATAAAGAGTCATCGCCCCTCCTACACTTGGCTTTTCAGATAGTTAGCAAGAGTGTAATTATAAGGTGAGATGTTGCTCTGTGCGATGTGTGATATCACTTGGGTGTGTGTCTTCACGTGTGTTTGTGGGTGTGGGTGCCACATGTGTGTGTGCCCGCATGTGTGTGTTCATCCGTGCACGCGCATGTGTGTGTGTGTGTGTGTGTGTGTGTGTGTGTGTGTGTGTGTGTGTGTGTGTGTGTGTGTGTGTGTGTGTGTGTGTGTGCATGTGTGTGTGTGTGTGTGTGCTAATCTTCTCGATGCCATTACCGTGCTCCCAGTTAAATTGGTATGTCTAGCAAAGGGTTCTAATTATGGTTGTAGAGCATAATTAGCATTTAGTATAACACCACAACAAATGCATAAAATCCCACTAATTCCCCCCAATAAACGGCCCTCTGTACGCCATGCCGCCGAGCTGCTCCGGCAGCCAGCCACAATTAATGGCGGAGCGCCACAAAGGCCCAATCTTACACTCCTGCTGCGTGTGTTAAATCATTTTTCACCAGCTTCCAGCTTGTTCCCATCAACAACTATTCCCAGGATTCCCTAATAAGCACATCTCCTCATTAATATCGTACTGCCTAAATGATCCGCGATGGTGAAGGAAAACAAAACTGCGGGGTGGGGGAGGAGGGAGGGAGGGAGGGAGGGGGGGGAGGGGACGTGCTTTAGCGAGATCATTAGGCCACTGACCCCCTTGGCGAGCGAGAGGAGGCGTGCGGTGAGGTTTTTCCATGCCCCGGGGGGGGGGGGGGGGGGGAGTACCTGTGTGCCCGCGGGCGGTGAGGGGGTTCCCGCCGCTCGATGCGAGGTATTAGCTCGGTTGTGTGCGGGCGAACGGCGCTTTACAAATCAGTGAAGTGGCGCGCGCCCCGCGGTGCCGTGGCTATCGCGCGCGGTTAGCGATAAATGTAGCCGTTCGACGCGTCACAGTAGGCATACGCCGCTGTTAAAGTGTTATCTGTTAAAAAAAAACAAAAAGACACTCACACGCTTCACTTCCCGTCGTGGGGGGGGGAAGGGGGACCGGAGGTGGTGGGAACGGGGGGGACGGGGACTCACGGCACGCAGAGCTGTGTCCTTACCGGTAATGAATAATGTCAACTCCGGGACGCCGCGCATAAAGGTCACTTTTAAACAGGAACGATAAACCTTCCCTCCCTTAACCCCTTGATAAATATCATGTTAACTAACTGCCCTGTCTGATGAAATTGCGAGTTGTAAGGCAATAAATTCACACTAATAACATAATGCGGCAAAGCCCATCTGTTCTGGCACGCTAAGACAGTCCCACAGATGCAAGGGAAAGGGGGTAAAAAAACAAACAAAGCTAGAGGGAATACAGATTACATTTGATATGGTTGGTTGGTTAAACGCATGTGGAAATGTATGGAAATGGGCAATGTGCGGCGACGGAAGGGCGGTGGATATTGATAGATGATCGTTAGAAGATGTAAAATATCCATTTGGTTATCCGGCACACGGCACTCATCACAGCCAACTGATATATTATTTACTCTCGTTGACATATGGAGTTAATGTTCCTTGTCTCGCTAACAAAAACAATTTAGAAATGCAACTTCCACAAGTCAAACTCCTCCATTTCCCAGGCCCCGTCTCCTGCTATCTGTCTCCATTGAAATATCCCCTATTTATTTTGGAAAACTTAAACAACTGCTGTTATGTCCGCCTAGAGCAGGCATGAGTCAGGGCAGAAGATTCATCATTATAATACTTAGCACTGAGGGAGAGGGGAAAAATGCAGCACTGCACTATATCGTCGGCGTGATTTAGACCCAGAGGAGGCGGCGAATCCAAACTGTCAGCATCTGAAGTAAATTCAGTTCCTGTAAATAAATCGGGGGGGGGGGGGTGGGGTGGGGGGGGGATCCAAAGCGCAGGCAGACACTATCTGGTTCTGTAAACCAAAGGAATCCCAGACACTGGAGTGGGGTTTTGGTGTATTAGTACAGAGCCATGGCTTGGGTAAACACAGCGCTATCACAGCAGCGCTCTGTAACCTCTGCACAACATCGCATTGCGGGGTGGAAATGTTTGGAAGTAGACCATAACAGCTTTAAAAGCTTAAGGGATAAGGTCAAAAAAAGAAAATGGCTACCATGCTACCAAATTCAGGGTCAATTTAGTTTTAGCGTCCTGAAAGACACAGGCATTGTAGCATATGGAAATGAGTGGCTATAAAGAAGTAGAATTGGTTGCCATGGATGGTGGTCTGGGTTACGACAGCAGCGTTCGAGGGGGTCTCGTCGGTTAACTGCCAATATTGAAGGTGTGAGGACACATGTAGGGACGGCGTCAATATGGATCGTCTTAACTTTGATGAGCGTTGCCATAAACGCCCCCCGTGTTTTATGATTCATCATCTGAGCCATGTCCAAGGACTACCGCATAAAAACACTGTTGGGCTACGAGGGGCCCCTGTAAAGAAATGCATACAAGTGATTACCTTCCCCTACATGCCAGGCTGCACGCAGCCCACTGAGCACAAGGTCATTTCAGTGTACCTTACAGGGGACTGGACAAATTAAAGGGGCCCATGTTTTACCACCAGGTGCAGTGTTGATTGCTTATCACAAGCCATTTCGAAATTTACCTTTTTGTGACATCACAAGTGGGACGGTCCACCCAGGCGTACGGTGGATCAAATGACCATTCGCCCAGTTTGTGCTGTCCACTAGGTAGGCTGGTAGGTTGATTCATTAAAGGGGACGTATTATACCACCAGGTGGGCGTGTCCACCTAGATGTATGCCCACCTGTGATGTCAGAAGCGGCACATTTTCAAAACAGCTTGTAATGGCTAATCACACTCACACCTGGTGGTATAATATGTCCCATTTAAGGACTTTTATGTTTAGGAGATCAAATATAGCCTTTTTATTTCATGACCCTAAAGTATGTCGGAACTGTTTAGTCACATAATATGGTGTGAATGGGAAAGACATAATTTACTCATACTTAAATACCACCAGGTGTCTTTTTGTTTGTGTATTGTAATGGAACATTTTCAAAATCAACTGTGCATGCACAGACACACAAAACCCAACTCGAGACCCAAAAACGCAAGTTTAGCACAGAGCGGGCCGAGAACAGAGAGGGAAAACACTCATGTTGTTTATCAGCCGCACACTTAGCTGTAAATCAAAGGGGATATGGTCTGACAAACAATCCAATACCCAAAGTTAGGAAAATAACAGACCATAAATCAAAGCGTTGTCAGCTTCCATTTTCACTACAACATTAAGCTGCTATAACTACATCAGGCCGCACATATACTGTTAGTTGGGAACAGCAAACAATCAGTCACTGTACACTCCCTGCGTCTGGGACAACATCTTATCACTGTGAGGCATGTCGTACTTTTGAACAGGGTATTACACCCCCCCCCCCCCCCCCCCCTCACCCAAGAGCTTTCACGGGGGGCAATTTACATACGACACGGGATGGATATACAGAACACTTGAGCTAGCGTGTGTGCATAGCGCGTTGGGGACTGTGCTTTGTAATATATTCACTGCATTAGTAATATATTTGAACGAAATCCATGACTTGGAGAGAAAGAAAAATGAAGGGATCTAATAAAGCTTTTTATTTTTTTTTGCTTTGGTGCATCTCATTGGACAGATTTAAAAGCAAGTGTAGGAGTTGAGTAGGCACTATTCTTATTCTGTATACTAGACACACACACACACACACACACACACACACACACACACACAGACACACACACAGCCTTGTTGTGTTCCCCTGAAAAAATAAGAAAAAAAAAAACACCAAAAATATTTCACAAAAGTGTTTCACAAAATGTGCGTCTGCGAACCAGCCCGCTTCTCACGGCTGGCCGAGGCAGACATCCATAACCCTAAGAATGACTTCTGGAGACACAGGTATCCAATTATTCCCTCACCTAGGAACCAAGTGTTAAATGGAGACCGGCCGATGATTTACTCGCCGGCTCTGTTTTTATTAAAACACTTTGTCTTATTGTTATATTGATTTACAATCCGTCCTACTTTTTTGGCATCTGAAAACAATCAGGGCGCAGGGCGGCAGAATGTTTGGACATTAATCGTTAAAAGACAGTGTTTTATTCCTGGCCTGCGGTCGCTGCACCAGCTGCCGTGCATGCTGGTAAGAGGCAGTGATTTATGACCTGGCGGCCATAACGATGAGGCACGCTCATTAACATATCGACAGGCTCCAAGATGGATCATCGGCATTGATTATTTCATGGCCTGTTGATGTCCATTTGTTAAAACGGAGAGCAGGGGAGGGAGAGGGAGAGGGGAAGGGCGGAGGGGGGCGGGCAGGGAGGGAGAGAGAGGGAGGGGGACGGGAAAGGGAGGGGAGAGAGTTGGGTGGAAATGGGCAGAGAAGGAAAGGGAACGGGTGAGGAGGAAAGGGAGGGAAGGAAAAGGGGAGGGGAGAGAGGGATAGCTAGGGAGAGGGTGAGAAGGAAAGGGAGGGCATAGAGTGAGAGAGAGAGAGAGAGAGAGAGAGAGAGAGAGAGAGAGAGAGCTAGGGAGGGGCTGAGAAAGAGAACAAGGAGAGTGCTACTGAGAGAGGGTGAGGAGAAAAGGGAGGAGAGAGAGAAAGGTTGAGAGGGTGAGAAGGAAAGAGAGAGAGTAAGCAAGAGTAATGGGATCGGTGAGTAGGTGTGAGGAGGAGGATTTTTTCCTGTGTTCCTCTCAGAAGGAGAAGTAGGAGACCAAACCCTGACTCCTTCAATCCTCACAGCCATCATTCTACTGTCAGTAACGGGGATGGGAATAGATCAATGATTGACAGCTTTTAACCAGTCTTCAACACTCCACACGGATCCATACGGAGACAGCCTCTCGGTGTGGAGAGTGACACGCATGGATCTGTCCCCGCACATTATGTAAAACATTATTTACCGGAATTACAATATCAATCAATCACTGCTATTTATATTTACTAGGGGAGAGACACGATAGTTGTCACATCCCCGTTCATCAGTCAGATGGGGATATACAGTATACGGAGTCTTGTTCTCTTTTGTTGAGTTACTCACATCAAACTACGCGATTTAGAAAAATGTATGTTTTAAAATAAAGTCTGTAAAGAGGAATGTGCAGAATATAATCCTCTGGTCGATTTGTTATTTGAATTGAGATTACACTTTACATTGTTTAAAACAGCAAATTGCATAATATATATGTAAAACATGAATTTAAGCCTCCCGAAAAATTATATGATGAAAAATGAAATAAATTCAAATATATGATGAAAAATGAAATAAATTCAAAATGGAGCCAGATACAACCCTTAGATCACTGTGCATGTATGTGTCTTTATCAGGGGCTAACAAGCTCTGGCCAGAGAGGCTCATTACGCTGATAGAGTTTCCATGGCGATACGTGCTAATTGATGGGCCTATCATTCATTATAGAGTGGCAGCCACCCAGGAGCCTGTCCTCACTGGCTTTCTTCTGGACACAACTGACACTGCAGGAGGAGGGGCCGCAACCCCTACTGGGGAAGAGGGTTCAAAGACACACACACACACACACACACACACACACACACACACACACACACACACACACACACACACACACACACACACACACAAGCTCTCACACACACAAATAAAAGTTAATGAGTGCAAAAGTATGCATATCGAATGAGTCACAAATGAACATGTATACATTCCCACACTCCTCTTTGAATCAGCATCGGTGACACACACATAGTAATATCTGTCTCATGTAGTCATGCCGTTCTTGTTAATGAAACACAGTTCCATTTCTCCCGGTGACTCACAAATAGCTATTCAGATTAATCGATGTGGCCTGAGTAAACCAAACAAAGGTAAGGTTCCGTACATTGGGGAGAGTCAAACACCAAACCCCCTTGACTATCCCGGCCACATTTGAAAGGATAATTCTGTTTTCTGTTCAACGTTCCTGCCGACGTCCCCGGTGGAAACAAAACAAATCCACCAGCGCTCCGTCAGTGCGGCGTACAGCCAATGAGACGCTTTCCTCTGGAGTGGTAGTCCTGCGTCTCTGTCCAATAAGACAATAAAAACCAATCCACAGAGGAGGCCGGGCTGGTTCAGTCAGCAAAATCCAACCCCCCCATCATCAATTGAACAACAATCGAAGCCGACCGTACTGAAGGTACTCTGGTTTTCCGATTACTAGACGGATGGCGAGAGACCACAAAAAAAAACAATCTTGTTCGTCTCGGTCATCGGTTTGTTGTTGTTGTTGTGGTTGCAGTGGTTGGTTCTGTTTGGTACGTCTGCATTAATGGAAACGCCTTAGTCTTGTACTTTTACGAATCTTGGTATATTTGAATGCTGCAACGTGGAATATATGTCCATCAACACATGTTCAACTGCAAAAACTGGGGCAATCTGCACAGCCTTTATTTGCATGGCAGGTTAAATAAATTAGAGGCTGCTGCGTGGATGAAAATAACCCGGCAAAGTCGATGATGTCACCAAGGGCCTGGCCTTCCTGTGTCCTTGGAGGACAGGATGAGAGAGTGCCATGATTGTGTCATTTGGTTTGTGTGTGAACACAGAGAGAGAGAGAGAGAGAGAGAGAGAGAGAGAGAGAGAGAGAGAGAGAGAGAGAGAGAGAGAGAGAGAGAGAGAGGTGGGGTAGGAGGTGCCTTGCCTCTTGTACTGTAAGGACGGGGGTCTTTTAAATTGCTTCCGTCACCAGTGGCTGAGTAATGAGTGTGATTCTAATCGCAGTTCCTGGGGCCGTCCGCATTAGTCTTAATCTAAGCAGGGCCCTCCAACATCAGTGACAAGTAATGCAGAGCAGGTAGGGTCATAATGAGAGAACACACACACACACACACACACACACACACACACACACACACACACACACACACACACACACACACACACACACACACACACAGGTTACCCCACCCAAGATGTGGGAAGGGTTTTGTAATAAGAACATGGTCGCTAGAAGCTCTTTCACCCCCCCATCTCTCTCTCTCTCCCCGTCTCTCTCCTCCATCTCTCTCTCGCTCCGTCTCTCTGGGCTGGTTAAGTATGCGAAGAGTATGAAAAATGGCTGAAACTCGTGCACTCACCACTCGCCGCCTTGAGGGGGCTGTTTCTGTCTCTCTTTTTGTCTCTCCCCGTTTGTATGTGTCTTTTAGCAGGCAGGGATAGAATGTGCCCACATATTCCCCACTTTCAATGTGCTCGCATTAACCACTGCGTGTATACTGGCTTGTGATTCAAGGGTGATTATACATGTGGGGCCGTTACGACAGCATGATGATAAAATACACAAATGACACAAGTTATTTAAGTATATAAGTGTTTTCAGGACCAATCTGCCCTAGGAAGACGACACTGTATATGACTTTCTGGTATGGTAGGATGCTATGGTATCTGAGCACAACAGGGTCGCGGTATAGTCCTGTGATAAGTGTATCCCAGACGAAAGGTTCTGCGTTCTAAACCCCCACAGTTTACCTGTAGGCATTCAGCTAGGATGGGATTCCCTAACCCCTACCGGCTCCCTAATGACATGTATACGTTATTCTAATAACGGTGTGAGTCCCATTGGAACAGAGGCCTGTGGCGGCGGTGCTGGTGTGGTTCTGCATGTCGTTCTACTTGACTCCAGCGTATCGGTGTTGGGTTAGCCTGTGCCTGCTGTCATGCCGGCGGTGTGGGCCCCAGTGCTGAGCTACTGGGTTAGTCGAGGGCTAAATTGCTCTGGGGCTCTGAGTGGCTGCATAGCCGAGCAGGTCATTCCTCTCTGTCGCTCTGTGTTTGGCTGTGTTAACACCCCTCCTATGGCCCCCTCCCCTTCCCCTCCACACACACACACACACACACACACACACACACACCACCCTCCCTCAGTCAGGCAGCTGCCCTCATCCATCCTTTCATCCAGTCACCGCCTCTGTCCATCCATCAATCCCAGCACTTTGTCAGAGTGACCCACTCTGTCCTCCACGGCTGTGGAAAAAACACACAGATCACGGGAGGGAGGGAGAGAGAGAGCAAGAGAGGTGGGGAGGGAGGGAGAGAGAGAGGGAGAGAGAGAGAGAGAGAGAGAGAGGGAGGGAGGGAGGTAAATGGAAAGAGTAACAGTAAAGTCACAAAGCTATTGAAAAAGAGAAGGGGGAGAGAAAGAGAGGGAAAGAGGAAAAGTATGTACAGTAATAACTGGAGGCTACGAAATGAGCGCGATAAAGAGAGAAAGAGAGAGAGAGAACATGTGTTAGGCAGAGAGAGAGAGAGAGAGAGAGAGAGAGAGAGAGAGAGAGAGAGAGACAGAGAGTGACGGAGGAGAGATGAAGGGGAAGGCAGCCCTTCCTCCCCATGGGTGACAGCTCCCCCTCCCCACCCCACCCCTCTTCCGTAGCCAAGGAGCTGCTCCCCTCCCGTCTACGTTGGGCCCCTGATCTGCTGACAAGGGCCCCTAACGCGCAGCGCCTCCTATTGCACAGGCAAGCAGAAACCCTAATGCCATGCCACGCCCCTACCTGCAATCACTCTTCACATTTGTGTGCACACACACACACACTCAAGACACGCGCACACGCACACATGCTCAGACACACACACTCTGAAACACACACATTCAGACACATGCACACTCAGCCATGACCGGCAGGTAGACCAGACGTCTAGCACAGACATGGCCGAGAGAGGTGAGGCCTGAATGTGAGAGGGAGAGAGCGAGAGCAAGAGCGCGGGGGAGAGAGAGAGAGATGGACAGGATAGAGAACCAGAGAGAGAGAGAGAACCAGAGAGAGAGAGTGACAGAGGAAGTAAAAGACAGATGGACAACAGAGAGACAAAGAGAGAGAGAGAGAGCGTGTGTGAGATAGAACATTTCAGACGGTGTAAAGAAGAAAAGTGGGGCTAGCAGAAGCCAGGATGGGAGAATAAATATTGGGGTGAGATAGAGAAATATGACATTAACGGCTGGGGGAAGAGGCTCAAAATTGTGCTAAGAGCAAGGGGTACAATAGCTATAGCGGTGAATGGAGTGGTTTGGCGGTAGGGAAAGAGAGACCTGAGAAGAAAGGGTTAGGCAGTCGAGGTTCTTAGGTGTGGTGGGAGAGTCAGCAAAGTGAGAGAGAGAGAGAGAGAGAGAGAGAGAGAGAGAGAGAGAGAGAGAGAGAGAGAGAGAGGGGGAGAGAGAGGGATAGATAGAGAGACAGAGAGAGAGAAAGAGACACAGAGAGAGGGAGAGAGAGAGCGAGAGAAAGAGAGAGGGAGAGGGAGAGGGAGAGAGAGAGACAGAGAGAGAGCAAGAGCGAGAGCGAGTGAGAGCGAGAGAGAGGAAGCGAGAGAGAGGGCAGAGGTTGGCTCGATTTTTCCTCAACAGTCCAGCCAGCCGGCGGCTCAATTAGTCTTTTCTGGCCCCTGAACATCAATAGGAATCACAGGGAGAAAATGTCTGCCTAATTAAGGCTTGATCAGTTGCACGTCACCACCGGTTTGGAGGCCAAGACTCTGAGGCTCGTCCGACACACACACACACACACACACACACACACACACACACACACACACACTTACACACCCATAGACAGAGACGCACGCGCACACACAGAGAGTGTTGAAAAACGAATTTACACTGCTGAATAAAAACTAAAGCTCGATAGCTGAAGGCTAAAAGGCCAGAGTTATGTTGGTTCCTATTTGTTTACAATAAGCACAACGATAAGAGCAATAACTGCCATGATTCAAATTCAACCCACAGTAGTTTTTCTAGATGCTGACAGACTTGTTATCTATGTGTCAAACGGGTGATTGATTAAGATAAAAGCTCCCACAATAGCATGACATAAGTGGAACCTTTATTTTAGTTTGCATAGTTCAGGGCTAAAGGAAAGGAAAAAGGAACTATTTATCAAAGGAAAATTTACAAATGGTTGACTATGAACTGGCTTACATTTCAATGCATCTGTATTACATAGCAAAGCAGCGACTTTGCTACTATAAACTCTCAAATTCAACATTAGCATTTAAGGATGAAACTGATCCATTTTATGTGGGCATAACATAAT